>NC_058403.1:20065302-20245870 GCF_002201575.2 Neomonachus schauinslandi | reverse complement strand
TTTTTAAGATTTTATTTATTTGCGAGAGAGAGAATGAGAGACAGAGAACATGAGAGGGAGGAGGGTCAGAGGGAGAAGCAGACTCCCCGCCGAGCAGGGAGCCCGACGCGGGACTCGATCCCGGGACTCCAGGATCATGACCCGAGCCGAAGGCAGTCGCTTAACCAACTGAGCCACCCAGGCGCCCTTGGTGTCTTTTTATAATGATAAATTTTTAATTATAGAAGTCTAACCTGTCAATCTTTTTGATTTTGGTTGGTGTTTTTGTCTGTACCAGGTTAAGGAATATATTTTAGAATCTACATGAAACTGATTTTTGTATATGGAGTGAGATGAGTCAAAATGTTTTCTTTCATAATTTGACCAATTGAATCAATGCAGTCAATTGAAAAGAACATCCCTCTCTAACTATACTTTAGGATCACCTTTGTGTAAAAAATCTAATGATAATATACGTATGGGTCTGCTTATTGATTCTATAATATTCCAGTGGTATACTAGTGTTTCATGGTTTCAATAACACTGCTAATGACAGTAATCTTATAATGGGTTTGATAGATGGTAATGAAAGCCCTCCAAATTGGTACTTTGTTTTCATGATTGTCTTTGTTACTTTTTAATTCATCACATTTTCATAGGTATTTCAGAATCAATTCATAAATTTTCATAAATACAACGACCCAAATTTACATACAGACAAACTAAAACAAAACTACTGTGATGTTAATTAGAATTGCATTGGATATAAAATAAACTGGGGAAAATTGATATATTTATAAAATTGGCTTTTATAAACCATGAGCATGATATCACCTTTTATTAATTAATGTCTTATTTAGTCTCTGCCAGTATTTTGCTTTCTTTGTAGATGTCTTGCAAATATTTTGTTAGACTTATTCATAATATTTACCTTTGGGAGGTAATGAAGTTTAGATGAAGTCATGAGTGTGGGGCCCTCAAGATGGGATTAGAGCCCTTAAAAGAAGAGGCACCAGACAGAGTTCGCTTCCCTTTTTCTCTACCGTATGAGGATACAGAAGAAGGTGGCCTTCTGCAAGGCATGAAGAGGGTTCTCACCAGAGTCTCATCATGCTGGCATATTGGTCTCAGACTTCTAACCTCCAGAACTCTTAGGAGATAAATTTCTGTTGTTCAACCAACCCAATCAATGGCATTTTGTTATGATAGCCTGAGCTGACTAAAGGCAAGCCTCTAATTTTTCTTTGTATCTCAGCTGTGTTCCATTACTGTCATGGCTATTCTGACTTCCCCAGAAACGTTACCTGCTCGTTCTGCTACGTTTCTAAGTGCTTTCTGGATATATAATCTATTTTGAGAATCACATTTATTTGATATGGGTTGTTTTTTCTTAATTTAGTGTTCTTTAGCCCTCACAGACAGACAATCTTTGGCATTTCTTTTTCTAAATGAGTGTATGCATTTCCCTAACTTGTAAAATTTCCTCTCCGCCATACCATTTTGTTTTTGAAAGCCTATATTGGAAATGAAACAACCTTTTAATACCTCAACCATTAAGCTCTAATTTCTTACTGTCTACTTAAATCTTTAGCTGTTTTCAAGTTTAGAAACACCTCTCTTTAATTTTTTATTCTCATATGCATTAGATCATACAGCTATATAATGACTTTGCATTAAATATTAATATGTATTTCCATTTAGAAAATATGTTAGCCCAGGTTCCCAGGTTCTTCCCTATGGCAAGAAAATCTTCAGGCTAATAATATTTTAGGCTAGCATTTCTACTTCCAGAGGAGCAGGAGTGATGAAAAATGAGAAATGAAAGAAGAAATGGGATTCAAATATGAGAGGATATCCAAAGCAGACATATATTTATAATAAGAGTAATTCAATGCTTGCAAATATTCTGGGTAAAGTAGTGTGAGGTGGATGAGTAGGAAGAGGCATATATTTCCTGGCTTCTTCTGATGTAGCTTAAATCTTACACAGTAGGCACCAACCCTCTACACTCCTGCTTTGCGTCTTCCAGCCTTTTGGGACTGATGTCGCAGAAGCTCAGTGGCCCCAGTGGGCTCTGCAGCACAAGCTATGCAACCTAAGGCAAGCTAATTGAATTGAAAATATGGCATATTTTCTTCCTTATAGTGTCAAGATTATTTTATTGTATAATCAGCATAGCTAGTAAGCTACCTCATTGTCTCTAAATTCAAAAATAATTTTGCTGCATACATTAAGTAGTGAAGAAAAAACTAAAAATTGTCCCCGGTTGCTTTCTGCTAATATGTACAGTTGCAGTGTTTTGAAGCTGAAAGCTACATCTACTTCTTGTGAAACATGTAAATGTCCTTGGAGTCAGATATCCAGGTCAAGTTGACCCTAAGGGTCTACTTACAGTTCAGATACATGCATGTGTTGAACCTGAGACCATTTATTGATTTGTTTTCATTATCACCCCTGTCGTTGTGGCAGGATTTATTTTCCTCCAACATGTTCGTATTTCCATCCTGTTTGATGGCTTTTACTCAATAATGAAATACTAAAGATACATACCCTTGGATATAGGTTAAAAAATGTGACATGGATAATATTTTTCTTTTAAAAATATTTTTGTGCCAATATTCAATGGTGGAGATATGGCTTTCATTGAAAGCAAAGCAACACACACACACACACACACACACACACACACACACAAGGTCATTACCTTACAACAGACTTCTTACAAAGGCTAAAGTTCATGAAATATGATAATTACACTTACTTAGATCGGAGACAGATAAAATGAATAACAGTAGTTTTATAAATTAATAATGAAAATATAAAGTTGTTTTATGCAAACTTGATCATGTGTAATTAGACACAAAGAAATATTTCACAATAATGAAATCAGAAATTCATGGTTTGGAGATATAATATAAGCTCATTTTTATTTAAATAAGTTTACTAAAAATTTTTGGCTAATTAACATGTAGCATAAAGTCAGTATCACGGGGGGCACCTGGGTGGCTCAGTCGTTAAGCGTCTGCCTTCGGCTCAGGTCATGATCCCAGGGTCCTGGGATCGAGTCCCCACATTGGGCTCCCTACTCGGCGGGAGGCCTGCTTCTCCCTCTCCTACTCCCCCTGCTTGTGTTCCTGCTCTCGCTATCTTTCTCTCTGTCAAATAAATAAATAAAATCTTTAAAAAAAAAATCAGTATCACTGTTTTTAGTGCTTTTAATCAGAATGCTAAATTTTGTCCTAATGCTTATGAATCTAATTGATTATTCATCTAGTAGTATGATGTTCTCTTACCAACATTATGAAAAGAAAAACAATAATACTCATTTATATTATTAATGGATGAAATAGTTATGAATGAAGTAACATTGGGTTTGTTTTTGTTCTTTATAACCCAAAATGTAATGTTATGGATCCAGTGTTCCATATAAATAATTTAAATATGTACATGTACCTAATATTTGTTCAGTTAATGTGTTTGATTGTAGTTCTTATTAACCATACAAACAAGAGGTAAATAGGTTTTGAAGTAGCTTACAAAATTGCTTAATTCATCTAATGAAGATCTTGTCAGATAAGTGTAATGCAGTATTATGAGGTAATCATCTGGCTAATACAAGCAAAATTTTTGTTTCGGAGTGTAAGTTTGAGGACAAACCATTGTAACCATTCATTAATTATTCTTTTCTAGGAGATAATTAAATTTAGGTGAATTATTGAGTGTTTCTCTTATCGTGACTCTGGCGGAACATGGTCTATAATATTCTTTGATGAGATCATCATCATCATTTGATGAGAAAATTTAAAATTTAAAATATGGCTTGAACTTCTTACTATACATTCATCAAAATGCATATTCATAGGATAGATAATAATGCTTCTATTTACAATTGAACAAAGAAAACACTGCTGGAAGTGTATGCAAATGGAGAACCATGGTTTTGAAACCCTGGTTTATTCTTATCAGAAAAATTCAAAAATTTAATGTCATGGTTGAATAATTTTAGTTTTAAAGCTTTATGTTTTCCTTCTTCCATGTGGAAGTGGATGAATTTGGATATATCAGTAAAGATGATTTACCACAGCCTTTATTTTTTTGGATTGCCATGATGTACCAAAATCCAATGAATTATCAAGAAGCTATGATAACCTATAAAAAAAATGAAGACCTTAATTGAAAATATAGTCAATACCCACTTGTGTGTTTTTAATATTTTATCTATAGCAGCAACATCGTATGAAGAGTCATATGTCTGATCCATTGTGAATTTCTTCCAGAAAGTGTGGTCAATGGCTCTTCTGTCAGTTCTGTATCATTTTAATCTCTACCAATAGTCAGTGACTGGGGTTTTGAGGTCTTATATTTAGTGGCTTATTTTTATCATTGAAAGAAGATGGAATCGAATTGAAAGAGACCAAAGGAAAGGAAAATACCATAACAGTTAAGATTTTGGAAATAGAGAACATTCAATTTAAATTCTGTCTTACCCTTTTTCTAGTTAATTATCATCTCTAGGTTTCATTTTTTTAAATCTGTGATATGTTATTACCACATATATAGTTATGAATATTTTCTAATGTGTTTTTCATGTAGTAAACTTGATAAATTATATGAAACTTCATGTGTATATTTACATGTATAATATATGATTATTAAAAGATATTTTCTTTTAGAATTTATATTGTCAAATGATGTTATTCTAATAATAACTGATTTTCTTAAAATTGTGCTTGCAAAAATTCTTGTTGGAAAAACATCTGAAATAAAAAAGGTATATCTCAAATAGTTAGAAAGCTACATCTCTGTTGTTTATTTGGGAGTACCTAATATATACTAATACATTCAAAATATAGTATAGACTAAAATGTATTATTTTGCTATATATTTTCACAACTTAGTTTAAAAGGATATTGTGTATACTTAGGTCATTGATAATGTGCTCAAATATTTATTAGAAATGGGCAGTATCGAGAGCTCACAGTTCCTCTGACTAGTTTTCGAACTTGTCATTTTATTTTATTTTACTATTTTATTTTATTTTGTTTTCGGTTTTTATTTAAATTCTAGTTTGTTAACATATAGTGGAATACTGGTTTCAGGAGTAGAATTTAGTGATTCATCACTTACATCAACATCCAGTGCTCATCACAAGTGCCTTCCTTAAAGCCCATCACCCATTTAGTCCATCCCCCATCCACCTCCTTCTAAAACCCTCAATTTATTCTATGATTAATAGTCTCTTATGGTTTGCCCCCCCTTTTTTTCTTGCTTCCCCTATGTCCATGTGTTTTGTTTCTTAAATTCTATGTATGAGTAAAATCATATGGTATATTTCTTTCTCTGACTGACTTCCCTTATCATTTTAAATCTACGTAAGTAGCTGGGTTTTTTTAACCAGCAAATGTATAAAGTAGAAAAGATTGTACTAATGCTGCTTTTAACAAGAATTGTGTAATGTCACTGTGAAAGTTTCATTTAGAGAACAAAAGAACCAGACCCTATATTCTAACAAATGAACAAATTCTATTTATATAGTAACTTTTATGGGATATTTATATGATAACATGATTAGAAAAATCATGATTCCTTATGATTTTGTTAATCTATAATTTTTTTCTCAATAAGTTCTTTTTGGACTTAACAAGCACCGCAATATGTCTGTAATTCTTCTACTGGTAGAATTGTGGTTTCCAACACAGGCTGAACAATAAATTTATCCAGTGAGTTTATAACAATGCCAAATGCTAATGCCTGGGGCATGTCCTGGCTGAGATAAATTAGTAAATTAGTATTCCTCAGAGTAAGGCCTTGGTCCAGATTTTTTGTTTTCTAGAGAAGCCACAGTTGGCAACACTGCTGTAAAGTATATTTAGAAAAGTGTGGGGGCACCTGGGTGGCTCAGTTGGTTAAGCGGCTGCTTTCAGCTCAGGTCATGATCCCAGGGTCCTGGGATCAAGCCCCACATCGGGCTCCTTGCTCAGCAGGGAACCTGCTTCTCCCTCTCCCTCTGCCTGCCTCTCTGCCTACTTGTGCTCTCTATCTCTGTCAAATAAATAAATAAAATCTTAAAAAAAAAAAGAAAAGTGTGAAACTATTGCTTCATCATTTTTTAAACAGTGAAGAATTCTAGGTATAGAGTTATATTTGAACTCTCCCTATCCATATTTTATTAAACTGTTGGAATAGGAATGATCAATGCTGATGATTTTTTTTACATGATTTATCAGCATATGGTTGGAAAACACCCTGTGGATATGGAGGGAGAGAAAGCTTACTGATATTTTTACCATTCCCATGTTTAAAGACCAAAGAAGCGTACAATTGAGAAGCTTCTGCAAATATTTTGTATTGCTAAGACTGGAACCATAAAGAGGTTATTATTTTAATAGCAAAAATATCATATGATTTTTTGGGGGAGGTTGATTTTGTTTTGATTGGTTTTAGTTTTGTCTATATCCACAGGGCCAGTACAAAGAAATTATTATACTGTGGACATGGAAATAGAGGAATTTGGAGTTTTCAGAAGATGGTTCAAGAGAGCAAAAGGAACTAGAATTGAGACCGAGAACAGAGCTCTGAGGTAAAATGAAGAAATATAAACTGGGGCAATAGGCCTGATTAGTTCAAATTTCTTCTGGAGGAATAATTTTTAGTTAATAGGAATATTATTAAGATAGTTTAGTTTTCATTTTTTTTTACTGTTTGAAAGAATGAATCACATTGTCCATAAATTTTTAATCAGTGTATGATACATATGTATAGAGTCATAATTTTTTAATTAAAATGATTTGGGATATGGGGGAGCTATTAAAGCATATATATATATAAATTATATATAATGTATATTTATATATACCACTACAATCACTAAGCAAAGTCTGGGAATGTAGCTGAACTGAAAGCCTTCAAGAGAAGGGGAGGAAAGCTGTGGAAATCTGCAGAAATATCACAGTTTGTTCTGCATTTACCACAGCTTTGTTTCGATATCAAATTGAATCATAATTTTAGTAGACCATGGTGTTTTTGGACTCATAGTTGCACTGTATGTTTACGCAAAAAAATAAAAATGTTTTTGAAAGCCAAATATGTAAATAAGTGATACAGATAAAAGTAATATGGTAAAAATGAAAATCAGCAGCCTAAAGTCTGTACTGCTTCCATGGCCAAGCTGACCCGAGGAACCTGTGTTCTTAACCTGTGTTAAGAATGTTCCTGAGTCACCACAGGCTCAGTTATGCTTCTTTATCAACTAACGACCTTTTCTAACCAAATGCATTAATCAAAAATGGGCTTATAGTCATTTTCTTTTACTGAAAAATAATTTAGATCTTGGCAAAATGAAAAAGAAATTTTAATGAAAATTAAAGGCTCTGTCCTATAAGAGATCTCAAGATCAGAAATAAGGAAAATGTCTCTATCACAGAATCCAGACAGGTCACATATATAAAAAGCAGGGCAGAGTGAAGGTCAATTAGATGATTATCAGTGTGATTAAAGGATTGAAAAAATATCTGGGTCAGTTCATCTCAATGTATTTAGATTTAGATAGCATTTTCTTTTACACCAATTCTTATTTGGATAAAACATATTAATAATTGTACTGTTATTAAAATTGTATCACATGGACAATAATTATTTTTAGAAAACTTAACATCCAATAGGTTACCACGATACTTAGAGAATGCTTAAAAATATAGCATTAAAATATTTACAGATAGAACAGTTATGGATACAGAAAATTTATTAAGCCCATGGTCATTATGAGGTACTGTAACATACAATCTTTTCTTTTAATATATTTACATTTCTCATTGTAATTTAGTTTTTTATTCTATCTCTATTAAGAAAATGACATGTTTTAATTACTGGAGATTACTTTGTTTTATTTTTAAAATCTGCTTTCTCACATGGACCTATTCTTTTTAGTTTAATTGAGATATAGCTCACACATCATAAAATTTATCTATTGAAGTGTATGATTCAATGTTATTTTTAGTATATTCATAAGATTATGCAACTGTTACCACAATCTGAGGGGTAAAACATATTAGAACAATTTTTTCACCTTACGCAGAATCCTTGTACTCATCAATAGTCAGTCTCCATGCTCCCTGCCCAAAGAACTAGGCAACAATTAATGTGCTTTCTGTTTCTATAGATTTGCCAATTCTAGACATTTTATTCAGATGCAGTCATGTGATGTGTGGTCTTTCACAACTGGTTTCTTTCACTCAGCATAGTTTTGCAAGAGTCATTTATGCTGTAGCAATGTTTAAATACTTGATTAATTTTATTGCTGAATAATAATCTATCATATGTATACCTAGGAGTGGAATAATGGGTCTTATTGTAAATCTGTGTTTAACTCATTGAGAAAATGACAAACTTTTTCTAAATAAGCTGTACCATTTTACATTCCCATCAACAATGTATGAGGATTCCAATTTCTTCAGTTCCTTTACAATACTTGTTTATAATCTGGCTATTTTTTATTTTAGCCATCTAAGTGAATGTGAAGTAATATTTCATTATGGTTTTGATTTGCACTGCTCTGATGGAGAGGAATGTGGAGGATTTTATTTAATAATAATAAATGTATTATTTATTTATATGTTTATTGGGCATTTTTATATCTCTTCTGTAAAAGTATCTATTCATAATTTTGTGCATTGTTTGAGTTACGTGTTTTTATGTGTTTTGCTGGTTTAGGAATTCATTATATATTCTGTATACAGTTCTATATCGGATTTATGATTTGAAAATATTTTCTCCCATTCAGTGGGTTGTCCTTTCACTTTATTGATATTATTATATGCAGCATAAAAGTTTTTAATTGGGATGAAGTCAAATTTATTTCTTTCTTTTGGACACTTTTGCCTTTGCTATGATAGCTAAGAAACTGTACATTCTTCTAAGGTAGTTTAGATTTAGATCTTAAATTTTGGTTTAAGATGTATTTTGCATTCATTTCCGCGTAAGGTATGAGTTGGGGGAGGGTGTCATTTTTTTGCATGTGGATATACAGTTATCCCAGCATCATTTGTTGAAAAGGTAGTGAAGCAACCACAAAGGTAGTTGCTTACTTCTGTATTCTCAATCCTATTTCCATTGATCGGTATATCTATCCTTATGCCAGCAACATACCATGTTGGTCCTAGACTTTTCTTTATGAGTAGCCTTTTGGATGACCATTTCAATCTCTTTAATTGCTGCAGGTCTATTTAGATTTCCTGTTTCTTCCCGAGTCAGGTTTGGTAGCTTGTGATTGTCTAGGAACTGTTCGTTTCATCTGATTATCTAATTTATCGACATACAATTGCTCATAGCCTTCTCTTAAAATCCTTTTTATTTTTATAAGTTTGGTAATTTCTCATTTTAGTAGTTTGAATTTCTTTTTCCATTTTTGTCTTGATCAATTTAGCTCGACGTTGTCAGTGCTGTTATCTTTACAAAGAGACATTTTTGGTTTTATTGAATTTCTGTATTTTAATTTTAATACTCTCTATTTTGTAATTTCAGCATAAATCTTTATTATTTTCTCCCTTGACATAGGTTCAGTTTGCTCTTCTTTTTCTAGTGTTTTAAGGTTGCAGTGTAGGTTGAGATCATTTTTTTTTAACATAGTCATTTTCAGCTAAAAGTTACTTCAATGCATAATTCATGCAAGATGGCTCAGGGCCCTTTCTCATACTTCAACCATGGTACTTCTGCTTTTATATGATTTATAAATTGACATAGAAGCAAGATTTTCTTTGAAAGTCAGGCTCTGTGTGTGTGTGTGTGTGTATGCATATGAATGTTTTAAAACCAAATCAAGAGAAAAATCTCTTACAGAAGAAAACTTAGTTGGAGCAGAGAACATATAAAAATAACAAAGAATTGGAACTAAGCAAATCATAATTCAGCATAAGACATGCAAAAAGTGCCAGGTATTACTTTATCTATTTCACAGTTTTGCCTCTGAGACTTATAATGGTAACTTTTTAATGCAATTTAAAACTTTTGGAAATGGGTATGTAGAAACCTGTGATTTTAAAACACACATGAAAAACAAATAATCGAGAGCTGCTAAACTCATGTTTCAAGAATATGTCAAGTACACACCTCCTACAGGGCATTATTTTATACATTTTTCCGTTTGTAAATGTCTTTTAATGTAATCTGATATAAAATAATAATATCCTAAATTATGCTGTTTAGTGAAGCATACTACAGTGAGGTTTGTATACATTTAGAGTGCGCTGGTAGAAAAAGGAAATATGCAGACACACTCTGATGACCATTTAGCTGCCTGTCAATTATAAAACTCCCATCAAAAGAAAATACCAGAGAAAATTTATCTACCTCATCTAAACGTCACATAATTGCTCCTAATTTTAGTGGAAAAATTTCCTTCTGGAAATTTTGGAAAAACCTAAAAAATTTAAGAAAGAAAGACCATTTGTAATTTTTTTCAGTCAATAATAAATGATAAATTTCTTAAGTATCTCTTTATTTTTAAATTGGCATCAAACAACTATAAGCTGCTTTTAAAATTTATGTATTCATGGAACCATACATCGTGAAGTAATCTGATTTTTTCTAGGGATACAAAAACACTGAAGGAATTCATGATAGAGAAAGTCCTCCTCATCCCATACAATTGTACTTGCCATAATACAGATTAATATCCCTGGCACAGGGGAAGAAGAGTCTCTTTCTCTAAACACCAGAGTATGTTTTCAAATGTATAAAATGGTAATCCTAATGATAGAAACAGGTCCTACAACATTAGAGTTAACGTGGACTAATGTGCACATATTTTGTTTTATTTAAGTGTTCTTTATAGCAAGGAGATTAGTAGTTACTTGCATTTTATTTGGCATATATTTTTCATTCTTGGCTTTGCTTTCCAGTTGTATATTGAGTAACGTTTCCAAGCAAAATTCTTTAGCACCAATAAAATGTTTTTCACTAATAAGTTTTGTAGGGATATTCATAGTGCAAGCCAAAAAAAGTAAATGTAAATTAGGATGAATAATCAAATCTCAGACATCACAAAAAATCTTAAGGAACCAGAATTTAAAAGGCTTTTGTGAAAAAGGCAGGAGGCGGGAGAAATCACCAATTATATGAGGGGTGTAACCCATGTAGGGAAGAAACTTGAAATATTCCTGAAGAATCATGATTTCCAGGTCATGTATGGGCTCATAGGCTATGCATTATACAACTTAAGACCAATTTTATAATTTAACCTTCTTTTCCTAGCTCATGGGGATTGAATCCCATTGCTATTCATTATTTTTTTTAATTCCACTGAAATAAGTCATGCTTTTGGAAGAAAGAAAATGATTATTTTTGTCTTGGCATTTTATTTATGGCATCCAGAATCATAGTAGTGGGATAATTTCATCATGCTACATACTGATATTACTTGTCAGCACTGAAAAGAGATGCATGACTAATAATGACAGACTTTAAATAATGAGAAATTGACAGCACAATCATTAGATCAAATTTTAGTGAAACTATCAGATAAATAACCCACAACTCATCCTTTTTTTCCAAAAGTAACCTAATCAATAAAATATTATGGGGCATCAGGAGGAAGAGAAAAATATTCATCACTTCTCTAAAAATTAAAGGCTATTTATAAAAATAATCTTCCGTACCAACACTATACACATAGCAATCCAAGTATGAAAGTGTATTATTTATGGTTGCATTGTTTACATTCTCACAGGAATATTCTTAGATTTGGGGCTAATTATTGATGCCTAGGTCATGACTGATCTAGAGTTTTGTCCTGTGAGAATCTGTGTAATATTAACAGAAGAATCTTGTGGGAAGAGAGAAGTATTGGGAAACTACATTATTTAATTCACTCTTGACATTCTTCGTTTCAACCTGGCAACACATCAGCTCTCTCCTTCCTTTGGAGCCATTTGGTAGCAGTCAGGACTTTTTCCAGTCATTTAGACCCTGTAAGAAAGAAAGAGAAGTTCCCTAGTGCCTTATGGATATGTGTCTTGTGTATTCATATTCATAAAATCTAAATATGACTATTTTTTAAGCTACAGATATCTAGTTTGAATAAGACATTTGGATGCTAACTGTATAAATGTAAGAGGATTTACTTGGAGGTCATGTCTAGAACAGACTAAATTTAAATTTAAATTTATTTTTTTTGTAGCAATACCAAATCAACACTAGAAAAATATCCTAAGCACCAGAGGCATTTTAACCCAATTATCTATATGAATCTATCCAATATATTTTCAGACATCATAGCTGTTGTATTTGGCATTTCTATTCTTCCATGTCACTTCTCATTAATGCACTGGTTCTGTTACTGTCATTTGATGACTTCTCCACTGTCATTTTACTTCATTAACTGATTATTTTCTAATTGCTATTTTATGCCACTGTTCGATTCATCAGCTTTTAATGTTCTACTTAATTGACTTCTTTGTCTAAATGATGTGAAAGAAAATGTGACTGAATTAATCATTTAGCTTCTGAATTCTGATATAGTGCAAGCTTATTTTGATTGTTCCATTTTCTAGATAGCAAAAGTAAGGATAGGTATCCACAGTCTACTCAAACATCTTTCATTAAAAGCATTCTTACTCCTGCCATTTCGATTTTTAAAAAAGTTAAATAGCTTCAAAGACATCTAATATATACTATATTTTGTTCATTTTAAAAGTTATTTCATCTTTTATTTTATTCTATAAGATTTCACTTGGCAGGATTTTAAATCATAACTAAAATTATATTTTATGTAATTTAGTGAAAATTTTAAATCAGAAACCTATGGATCAAAAAAATTGGTAAATAAAGAGTGTGTCAGGGCCTTGTTGGGACTGACTTAGGGTTACCAAATAGTAATTTTTAGGAAAATTAGAATAATAAACATAAAAATTCTAAACTTCAATTTATATTCATATTCAACATTTTCTTATTGCAATTCTCACTGAGGAAGGTTCTGGGCCACAGAGTTTAACATGACCAATTTCATGCAGCAAATAAGAGTCGGAATTGAGGGGTACCTGGGTGGCTCAGTCAGTTAAGCATCAGACTCTTGATTTAGGCTCAAATCATGATCTCAGGGTCATGAGATCAAGCCCCACATTAGCGTGCTCTCTCTCTCTCTAAAAAAAAAAAAAAGAAAGAATTAGAATTGAAATTCAAATCAAGTTTTGCCAAACACAGAAGTCTGAGTTTTAGCTATACTCTTAGGTAATGAATGGTGTGGAATCAAAAGTCAGATGGTATATATGTGCTGGGAAAACAAAGAAAGGCTGTTGTTCCTCACTCCATCATGGTCATCTCTTATATCTTCACTGACAAAGCCCTAGGAGATTCCAAGCTTTCTGCTTCTTTGCCAAGCCTGAGGTATGGGAATCTCAGTCAAAGCTCAGAACTCAATGCATAGGGTGCAAACTCTTAGGGATCAAATGTATGTCTTGCCTTGGATTCTCACCACTTCCTTGGAAGCCTACACAGCTCCCATTCTTACATGACCTACAAATATGTTTCCCTTATTCAAAGTAGGAGAGTTTCCATGTCTTACGCCTTGATCTCAAAAGCTTTCCCATCCTCTTTTCCCCTTTCAGGGCATGTCTGTTATTAGCTTAAGCTTCTAAATGTCAGGCCCAAAGCATAAGAAAAGGTGGATGATGGATGATTTGATTCAGTTTGAGCTGAAGAGAGGAAAATACTGTGAGAAATTCTAATTATTAAATAAATGATACTCCGTTTAAGAAAACATGTAATGGCCACACAGGATTAAACATACTGTAGTGGATAATTGCACAATAAGCACAAAAACCTTGAGATCAATTTATTTAGGGAAGGGCATCATGACATTTAAGCTGAATTTTTTTAACACTTAATTTTTTTAGAGTAGCTTAAGGTTCACAGAAAAGTTGAAGGAAGGTACAGAGATTTCTCATATATCCTTACCCCCCAAGATGCATTAGCCTTTCTCAAGCTGGATTTTTAAGAATGAGAATATATCTAGGCAACAAAATGAGAGGCTGAGCTCTAGGACAAAGCCTGTGAAGGACATAGGAAACAGGTCCTGTGGTACATTGCAAAGGCTGGTTTTGTTAGTTATGCCAAAAAAGAGTGATCTGAAGTGATGATGCTGGGCTGGGAGGTCAGCAGCAGCCACAGAATTATGAATGATCCTACCATGTACAGATGTTTAAGCTTTTCATATTGGCATTGTTATGTACTGAATATTTGGGTTCCCCTGCCCCCAAATTCATATGTTGAAACTATACCCACCAATATGATGGTATTAGAAAGTGGGACCTTTAGGAGGTAATTAGGATAAGATGAGATCATGAGGGTGAAAGCACTTGTGAATGGGATTAGTGTCCTCAGAAAGTCAAGACGGAGTTTCCTTGCCCTTTCTGCTCTCAACCATGTGAGGATACAATGAGAAATCAGGCGTCTGCAACCCAGAGGAGGTTCTTATCAGGACTCAAGCATGCTAGCACCCTGACCTCAGACTTTCAGCCTCCAGAACTGTGAGAAATAAATCTATATTGTTTATAAGCCACCCAGGTTATAGTACTTTGTTATAGCAGTCCAAAGGGACTAAGACAGGCATTAAGAGAGTTCAAAGTATTTCAATCAGGGAAAATAACATGGTTAGAAAATGTAAGAGAAAAGAGATGTGGGTCATTAGGTAGGGAAACAAAGAGTTCCAGCAAAGGAAGGGCTAAATTGGGCTAGAGATATGAATATTATCTGCCTTAGCTCATGACAAGTCTGTTTATCATAGAGGATTCACATGGATTGCACAGAGCACTAATATGGTAAATGCTCAGTAAACTATGGACTCCATATGTTTCATATGTGAAACTCATTGAAGATGAGTTGTCTTTTTTACCGTATTTTGGAATATACCCACTTTTGATGTTTTCTCAGAAAATACAAAGTACTAGTACATGAGGAAAAGGGCCATTTCTCAAAATTTCATTTTCTTGACCTTAATTTAAGTGGAAGAGGCTGAAGGCTTTCATCCAAATTGTGCAATGGCCTGTGTAGGGCAAATCTTAGTCACCTCCTCTAAATATAGGGCTTTTCCTCTGAGAAACTGCTTACCAGTTGGGTAGATGACAGTTAACAGTGTAATGGTAGCTGTCAAAATATACCCTTAGTTACTCATGTGTTGCAGAAGCCTTTAAGTCATTTTAAGTTTATCATGAGTCAGTGCAAGAGTTTGAAAGAATTTTCCAAACTAAGAAGTATTACTTAATTTGATATATTATTTTACTTTAACATCCAGTATTATATCTGCATTTTCTACTTGAGGTCAAATGTATACATTTAATAAAAAGAAAAAGAAAATAAAAGGACATACTGAATGCTTTTTTTCCAAAGTAAGGCATTTGTCTTTACTCCTTTTCTTAAATCCACTGAAGTTCTAACAGATTTTTTTTTTTAAGAATTTAAAATCCACTCATGGGATTTTATTTTATTTTTTTTTAAAGATTTTATTTATTTATTTGAGAGAGAGAAAACGAGAGACAGAGAGCAGGAGAGGGAGGAGGGTCAGAGGGAGAAGCAGACCCCCCGCCGAACAGGGAGCCCGATGCGGGACTCGATCCAGGGACTCCAGGATTATGACCTGAGCCGAAGGCAGTCGCTCAACCAACTGAGCCACCCAGGCGCCCCTACTCATGGGATTTTAAATATCAAAGAAAAATAAACATTTTGGAATCATATTTTAACATTATTTTTTCCAATATACAGAAATACATAGAATGCTTTTGATAATTATGAACAAACTATTTTTTTTTCAATTTGGTAAATCTGAGATGGTTAATATTTAAGAAATATATGTTAGAAATGATGCTATGCAAATTCAGGTATTCCGATGTTGGATAACTTAGCTCTTAACCTAAGACACACAATCAAGTAACTTCAAAAAGAAAGAATAAGAGAAAAGCTCAATCTAGCATAGATCAGAATATAATTTAATCATGATTCTCAGCTTAATTTTTGGAAACAGTGTTCTAGAATTTTTTTTTTTCCCATACCAAGTTGATTATAGCCCTTAAGGTCTGAGATTTAAACAGTTAGAGCATCAACAAATTAGAACCTGATGCTAGTAGGAGGGGATTTTGATGAAGACAATCATTTTTTAGGTGTTTCTCAGAGAAACAGCTTAATATCTCTTCAAAAATATTTTACTGTTGCTTAGTACAAAATTGTCCTGAATATTCTCATACAGCAGGAGCAAATTTTTCCCTTTTCTTTTTTTTTTTTTTTTTTTTGGAAATAAAGCTCATTGCCATCACAGCAATGAGAAATAGCAGCTTAGTTTTAGACAGATGGTTCAATAAACTTCCTAATGAAGGTTATCTTCCCGTCCTGGATTCTTTTCTGGACTGACTCAACAGGAAAACAAAACAATTTACCCAGACAGTAAAGTTCCATTAAAGAATTTCAAAACTGTGGTAGATGCCTCAGAAATATCTATTAAGCTCAAGCCGACTGTCCTCCTCACTGCTGACACTTTAATACAGGCATGCATTACCCCACACTCTGATTACTGTAATAGTCTCCCAGGTTTTGCCTCAATATCTGGCCCTCCACTGCCCAAAATATCTTATCTTTCAAACTACTTCTAGACTAATATTCATTAAACATCATACTGAAAACATCATTTCCTTATGTTTGAGAGTCAAAAATAGATTCTTTATTTAAAGTAAAATGTAGCGTCTAAGTTTAAAGCCTTTCAAATTCAGGTCCTATCCAAGTGTGTTCTTTTTTATTTTCCAAAGTAAGTCCAGGTTCATTTCATGTTTTCTATCACTATGCTATGGATGGAATGAATGTTTGTGTCCCCTCAAAATTCATATATTAAAATCCTGACCCCCTAATGTGATGGTAGTAGGGGCCTTTGGGAGGTGATACGGTCAAGAAGGTGGAGCTCTCATGAATAGGATTAGTACCCTGAAAGAAGAGACCCAAGAGCTTGCTCTCTGTCTCTCCTCTCAGCCATGTGAAGATACAGCGAGAAGACTGACATCTGCAAACCAGGAAGCGGATTTCACCAGACACCAAATGGGCCAGTGCCCAGATGGGCTGGTGCCTTGATCTTAGACTTCCTAGTCTCCAGAACAGTAGCGCATAAATTTTTATTCTTAAGCCATTCAGTCTATGGTAATTTGTTATAGCAGCCCACATTAAGAAACAATGCCATAATATTCATCTATTAAATCCATTTACTTATAAGTTTTCCTAGCAAAGAATGTCCATATTCTTCTCCTATGACAGTCTATCTACTTCTATGCCTATAGTGTTATTTTTTTTTTAAGATTTTATTTATTTACTTGGGAGAGAGGACAAGCAGGGGGAGGGGAAGGGAGAGAGGGAGAAGCAGACTCCCCACTGAGTGGGGATCCCGATGCAGGGCTCGACCCCAGGACTATGAGCTCATGATCTGAGCTGAAGTCAGATGCTTAACGGACTGAGGCACCCAGGTGCCCCTGTAGTGTTCTTTTAATTTGAACCAAACTGGTCTACTTCTTTGTTTAACCAGCACATATTTGTCTTTAGAAGTTTAAAGAATGTTTAAACTTTAGAAGTTTAAAGAATGCCTCAGTCAGTTAAGTCTCTGATTCTTGATTTCAGCTCAGGTCATGATCTCAGGGTCATGAGATGGAGCCCCAATTTGGGTTCTGCACTGGGTGTGGAGTCTGCTTAGCATTCTCTCTCAGCCCTTACCTGCCTCTCTAAAAAAAAAGAAAAGTTTAAAGAATGTTTATATTTCTTAAGTTTTTAACTCTTTGTAATTCTTCATAGTGTCTCTCACAGTCTTTAGTTCATACAAACTCCCCCTCCTCAATTTCCCATTCTTCCATTACCCCACTCATTCTCAATAGATAAATTTACATCTTAATCCAGGAAAATAGAAGACATCAGAAAGCATTTCTCGTATCTGCCTGCTACAAAACACTCAAAGCTATTAAAAAAAGAGCTTCCCTTTCTATTATATAGGGCCAATAACTTATGCTGTGGTTCTCACTCACTCATCTTCTTAGCTATGAATTATTAAATTCCTTCTTTAATATTTATCTTTTCCACAACTGAATACCTCTCATCAGCTTCAAATAAAATGTCTGCTTCCGCACCATATGGTCCTGACCCACACAGCCCTCTCTTTTCTCTAAATAGTGGTTTCAGTTAACATCTGTGTACTAAGTTTTTTTGAGAATACCTCTAGTCAGACTTCTTTTATGAACATCAGACAGCATACCCAATGGCTTTTGAAAGTAATTACCACTTGGATGAATCAAACATGTGCAAAACCAGATTCATAATTCCCTCTCCCCTCAAACATGGTCTTCTCTCAGAGAAGGTTAACGTTATTAAGCCAGAAACCTAGAAGTCACTTGTGAATTTCTTGTCCTTGTCCCTCAAAGAAAATGAGTCATAAAATCTTGTCATTTTCACCTTCTAAATACCATTTAAAGCCATCTGTTTCTCTCCTATCTTCATCCTTCTACTTTCATTTGTTTAAATTCTAATCTTGTTTTTGTTTGCCACATTCCAAGAAAATCACTCACTGATTATTGTCCTGTGGAAAGAGATAGAGACAGAGAGAGAGAGAAACACAATCTGTCTGCAAGCTGGAAACCCAGGAAAACTGGTGGTGTAATTCACTCCAAGTCTGAAGGCTTGGACCAGGGAAGCCAATGGTGTGAATTCGAGTCTGAGAACAGGAGAAGATGAGATGTCTCAGTTTGAACAGCCTTTTGTTCTATTCAGACCCTTAATGGATTGGATGATGCCCACCCACACTGGGGTGAGAAATCTACTTTACTGTCTACTGATTCAAATGCTAATCTTATCCAAAAACACCATGATGACATACCCAAAAATAATGTTTAATCTGGATATCCCATGACCAGTCAAGTTGACATGTAGCCTATTTTATTGGCATATTTTATTACTTTATGGCACAAAATGGCATATTTTATTACTTTAAAGACATCAGTTTTGACTTGGTGATAAATTTTTGTCTGTTTATGAACCAAGCTGCATTATAATCGATGCATTTGCTTCAGTTATGAGAATGAATAAGAATGGTCACAATAATCTCGGGTGTTTACTGGGAATTAATTAATTAATTAATTAAGAAATAAACTTGAAATAGAGAAATAAACTAATTAATTATAATGTCATTATATGGTTTGGCCAATAAATATTGATCTATTTTAATTGTGTATTAGCATAGACAAACAAAAAGATATACATTCTTCTTTTTATCCATAGGGAGGCACATTGATTACAACCTTTGAGGCTTATTTGAAAATCAAACTCAGTGAGTTTTGTCCTCCATAACTAGAAGAAAAGGATAATGTTCATATGAACACTGAAAGAATTTAACTGGCACATTAAGCCTTTCACTTAATTCAGTGATCCTATCCTTATATTTATATTCTACATGAGAATATGTCCTATGCTTGTTGATGATAGAATATCATATAATATTTTCATTTTAAAGCAACTTCCATCTGTTAAACCATTCAGCCTCTGGAAATCTTAATGAATCAAATATCACATAAACATCAGGAATGTGTATTTTTATGCAGAAGTAAAATCATTTCTACTTGAAGCTAAAAGAGATTGCTTTCAGGACATTTGTTTCCAAAGACACAACTTTTTCTTTTCTTTTAACATTGAAGTTTCATTGTATTAAATGTGTTTTTACTTAAGTCATTCCATGTCATAGTATAAGGCAACATAGGACTGATACCAAACAAAATAATATTTTTGCAGCCATTCAGAAAAAAAAAAACAAAAAAGAATATAATTTAACTTGTTTTGAAATACAGCCATTCAAAGTGATAGTATGAATCATGGTATTACTCTTTACAGAATAAAATAAAATACATATTCTAAAAATTATGTGACTATTTTTCATATCAAGTTCTGACCTGATAATTTCCTACATTGCTGAAAACCCCAATGGCCAAGCAATTCAATCATATTTTGATTTAAAATTTAGTATATTATTAAATACTATTATTTAGTTTAATATTTAGTATATAATTCTATGGCTAGAACTCTTATTTCCTGAAATTAAATTTGTTAGAATATTAATAATATAACCTGAGAGATTAAATGCCCATTGAATTTACTGAGAATTATGTGCTTAAGGAGCACACAGACAATATGTCTACCCTTCGAAACATTTTTAAACAATTTTTTAATGATACCGAACTCCCTATTATGGGTTGAATGGTATCTTTCCAAGAAGTTATGTTGAAGTTCTAAGTCCCGATACCTCAAAATGTGACCTTATTTAGAAATAGAGTCATTGCTGGTAATAAATAGGATGAAGGCCATACTGGAGTGGAGTGAGACCCTAATCCAACGTGACTAGTGTGTTTATAAAACAGCCATGTGAAGACAAAAAGACACAGAGGGAATGTTATGTGAAGATGGAGGCAGAGATTAAAGTAATGCATCTATCAGGCAAGGAATGCTGAGAAATGCTGGCTGTGACCAGAAACAGAGAGAAGCATTGAATACAGATTCTCCCTGAAAGCTCTGAGAAGGAACCGACTCTGCTCACACCTACATGTTGTACTTCTAGTCTCCAGAACCGAGAAGTTGCTGTTTTAAATTACACAGCATGTAGTACAAAAAACTAATACACTTACTAAACTAGGCTAGCAGCTGTATACGTGTGCATAACATACAGACACACACATACGTAAACACATATGCATATGTATGTATGTACATAGTTTGGTTAAGCCGAAGTTCTGCTGCTTTGTCGCCTGACCTGAAGGGTTGAAATTATTTTGTTAAGCAACAACTATATTATTTGGGTGATCTAATCAAAATGAACATGAATAATTATTATTTTTTTTCTTTTTTATGAACATTTGAAATCAATACTAATTGGAGTTAAGTGAGTCCTGTAGGTCTCCTCAGTCACAACCTCATCTCCATATAGAAAAACAATGACCATGAAACTTGTTCTGTTTGCATAATAGAGTCTCACCTGTATCCCTGGTAGTCTCTGGCTACACATTGAGAGAAATGTTCACTCAAGGCAATAAGACATACTATAGCGGTAAGGCTACTTATCATTATAAATTAACCACAGGCAACTAGAATTCTCCAAATCTGTAATTGTACATAAGAGTATAATCTAATCAAGGGTCAAAGATCTCTCCAAAGAGTGAAGGATAAAGGTCTTGCTAGGCGGTTTATATCTTATTCATCCAATGTGTAGTGTGTCTCTACGACATCATACACAATCCACATAGCTTGAACATTTGCACAGTTAAAAATAATTATAGTAATTCTAACCATAATCTAATTAACAAGTGATCAATCCTTTCAAAATTCACTTACATGAACAATAAAACCTCTAAACATTTATCTATAAGCCTTTATTAGTTAGAAGTAAAGATGACAGAGATGTTGACCAGCTATTTCTGGAGTGTGGCTTTTTATATAAATCATAGCGAACAAAACCTGGAGAGTGTTTTCCCAATTACAGACACTAACATACAGATAAAACACACTTGACTTCTATTTCTAGCTATTACAGACTAGATTCTGCACATCTCCCACCAAGAACAAGAAATACATCTGTTTGAAGACATCAGAGTACTAATAAAACAATGAGAATTGGAGGATATAAGATTTTAGACAGGAGAAAAGTGCAAAGAAGAGACTCTAAGATTTAACTCTGCTGTCCCCTGAGACATTTGTCAGTGTTTAAATAGCAGTCTAGATGTTGGTAAAGTGAGGAGCTTTCAACTGTCTCACTGGGCTAAGATACTGCGGATGGCGTTCAGGGTCCACTGAGGAGAAGGAGCCCTGGTAAACATACGTGTTTTTCTGTTTGGAACCCTGAAACGTTGGCTACTCCTTGGAACTAAAGGTGAAATGTAAATGGATAAGCCTGCACAAAGATTAAAATTTAAGCTATTCATTAGTGGAATCCCAGGTTGGATTAAATTGAACTGTCTATATTCTACATGTCTTTATTTATTTATTTATTTATTTATTTATTTTTATTTTTTTTAAGATTTTATTTATTTATTTGAGAGAGAGAGAATGAGAGAGAGCACAAGAGAGGGGGGAGGGTCAGAGGGAGAAGCAGACTCCCCGCCAAGCAGGGAGTCTGCTTCCCCTTCTCCCTCTTCTCCCCTGCTTGTGCTTGCTTGTGCTCTCTCGCTCACTCTCTCTCTCAAATAAATAAATAAAATATTAAAAAATAAAATATGGCAAAAAGAGACAACATAAAATAGTTAAAAATGAAGAAATATGTATAGATGGACCTATTATCATCTATCTGAGAGAAATAAATAAGCAAAAAGATTCAGATATTTTATGAATCAATGTTTCCAACTAAACAGTGATGCATATATGTCTATATATATATTTTACAAGGAAACAGGTAAGAATATAAATATATGTATATAAAAATATAAACATCAAGTGAAAAAAATAAATCATTATGAGGTGATATATTCCATATAGTTTAAAATCATTGAAAATATAGTACATCTGACTTGGCTTGTATTTTAATATGAGGTTGTGTTGTCAATATGGCAACCACATTTCATGTTAAGCATGTGAAATATGTCTAGTCTAATGCCATTCTGTAAGTGTAATATACACACCAACTTGCAAAATTTAGTATGAAGAAAATAATGTGAATTATCTTTTCAATATTTAGTTTATCATTATAAAGACAAGGAAATAATGAGTGATAATCTCTGTGCCCCCCTTGCTTCCTTTCCAGCAAGTGATCTTAATTTAAAGCATTTTAGGGACAATAGTTAGGAGTCATTCATCTATACTTTTGCTCCACTAAAATAATGGTCCTCAGAAATTTTTAATTAGTCTGATATAATAAATCTTCCCAACTCTCCTTGGCATATTCCTATTACTAAAAAAGCCAGTGTTTATTATTTACTTCCTTGTTTAATGTGTTAATGCCTATGATGATATGTAGTGGCCAAATTAACTCAAAATTTAGAGACCTATTCTTTTTTTTTTTTTAAGATTTTATTTATTTGCGAGAGAGAGAATGAGAGACAGAGAGTATGAGAGGGAGGAGGGTCAGAGGGAGAAGCAGACTCTCTGCTGAGCAGGGAGCCCGATGCGGGACTCGATCCCGGGACTCCAGGATCTTGACCTGAGCCGATGGCAGTTGCTTAACCAACTGAGCCACCCAGGCACCCTAGAGACCTATTCTTTTAACTCAGTATTCTTCCAAGTAGCACAGATAATTTATGATTTACAATTGTGTGATGGAAGTTAATCTTGAAACACCACTATTATCATCTCTAACATTATTACTCTCTAATTAGAGCACAACCTGCTGTATTGTTATTGCTTTAACTGAAGATCAATTTCTCAATCATTGAATTATATAAAGTCCTGAGAGGGATAATACTTAATATCTCTGTCTTCAATTTGCTAGACTTTTCTGACCTGTCAGTACATCTAGATTTAGAATAAATATTAATGTAGTAGCTTATCTTTAATCTGTGAAAATATCTGACAGCTGAGATTTTGTAATGATGAGCATCTTTGCTGCCTCTGCCCATAAATCCTTGATAACGCAGCATCATTCTGCAAATTCCTTTCCTGTACATCCTGCCCCACTACTAGGGTGATAGATATTTCTGCATAGTTGTTGCTATTGCTCCATGTTTCTTACTTTCTTTAAATATCATAAACAAGACATGATTTCTTCTTCCTATCTCTGTTATTTTAAAGTCGAGAAGGGGGTCCTTTTTGGTTGCTCTAGAAGTCAATTAATTTGTATTTTGACAATAGAAACAAACACAGAGAGTCCCTACATCATCATCATAATGTCAGCTTATGAGCTGAGTTGAGTAAAAGCTTATGAGTTGAGTAAAAGGTCCAGTAAACTACCAATAGCAATGGTATGAGCAAACCTTCTTCCCTATGAAGATTATAAAAAAAATCTATAAGATAACATTTTTAGATGTTGATTGATCTTATTAGACCTGTGTTTGCCATGAAGTTGTGTCTGTGGATCTTCCTTCAAGAAATAATTTGCCATTCATCTGCAATGAGTTAGCTGAGAGCCAGATGCAACAGGTTATCCTTTGCCTTGTAAGGCATACTTCAACATGTCTTCATACCACTGGACCCCTAGATGTTCCACTGTGGTCTAAGGCCCCTGAATTCTTATCAAATTTATTTATTTGACAAGCAAATGTCCATCCAATTAGTCTAGAATAGTTGCTACTTCTTGCTCACTAGCTCTAATCAGCATGATGTCAGTGTGATATTTTATGAAAAGGGTAAGATGGTCAAGATCCTTGGAAACTAAATTATGACATATAACTGGACAGTTGGCATATTCCCGAAGTAAGATTGTGAAAGTGGATTGCTGGCCTTACCAGCTGGAAGCAAACTACATCTGGTAGTCTTTTTTAACAGAGATAGCAAAAGATGCATTTTCCAGCTTAATAGCTGTGTATAGGTATCAAGGGATCTTAAGTTCCTCAAGCAATGAAACCACATCTGGTACAGCAGCTAGAATTGGAGTCACTACCTGGTTAAGCTTATGGTAACCCACTGTCATTTGCCAATATCCATCTGTCTTTTGCATAGGCCAAATAGGCAAGTTGAATGTGGATGCAGTGGGAATCACAGTCCCTGCATCTTTCAAGTCCTTAATGGTGGTACTAATCTGCAATCTCTCCAGAAATGCAATAATGTTTATGGTTTAATATTTTCTAGGTAGAGGCAGTTCTAGTAGCTTCCACTTTCCCAACATAATAGCCCTCACTGTACAGGTCAGGGAACTAATGTGGGGATTCTGCCAATTGCTGAGTATGTCTATTCTAATTATGACATCTAGAACTGGGAAAATAATCACAGTATAGGTTTGGGTTCCTCTGGATTCACTGTGAGATGGACCAGAACTAAAACTCCATTGGTCACCTGAAAGAGGGATAGGGAGAGGGATGGAGATGGACAGGGAGAGAGAGGAAGAGGGAGGAGAGAGAGAGAGAGAGTAGATTTTAAGGAAATTGGCTCATGCAATTGTGGAGCTTTGGTAATTCCAAAATATGCAGGGGAGCCTGGCAGGCTAAAGACCTTTTGGGAAGAGCTGCAATTCAAGTCCAAAGGCAGTCAAATGGCAAAACTTCTTCTTGCTTAAGACGGTCAGGTTTTGTTTTATTTTTAATTAAGACCCTCAACTGATTGGATGAGGATTACTCACATTATGGAGGATAATCTTCTTAACTCAGAATCTACTGATTTAAATGTTAATATCATTTAAAAATATCTTCACAGAAATATCTTAAATAATGTTTGACCATATATTTATGCCTGCCATGGCCCAGCCAAGTTGACACATAAAATTAATCATCATATCTGAGTTATAGTTCATTCATGATCTTTTTCTCACTTATATCTTTAATATCTTCCTATGGAATAGCATATCTCCTTCTGTTAACAAATTTACACAGCTTTCTCAATCCCTTAGGAAATTCCTTCCCTTCACCTTTTTAGTATTTTATTTAAGCCAATGTTTTAGAGAATTCTTAAATACTATGGACTGGATGTTTTTGCTTGTCCAAAATTCATGTTGAAGGCATCATTGCCAATGTAATGGTATTTGGAGGTGGGACCTTCAGGAACTAATTAGGTTTAGATGAGAACATGGTGGTTGAACCTCCATGATGGGATTGATTCCCTTGTAAGAAGAGAAAGAGACCAGAGCCCCTCCTCTGTCCACTGTTTGAAGTTAGAGCAAAAAGGCAGTTGACAATAAACACAGAAGAGGGCTCTCAGTAGACATCAGATCTGCCAGTTCCTTGATCTTGAACTTCCTAGCCTTCAGAGGTGTGAAAAATAAATCTTAGTTGTTCAAACCACGCTGCCTATGATATTTTGTTATAGCAGCCTGAACTGAGACACCAAACTTACAGAATATATAGTCTAGTTTGAATTGCTTCCAATTTCTTATCACAGAGTCATTTCTCTTTTTCTTAACAATTTTATTTATTTATTTGTCAGAGAGAGAGAGAGAGCACAACACGGGGAGCGGCAGGCAGAGGGAGAAGCAGACTCCCCGCTGAGCAGGGAGCCTGATGTGGGGCTCAATCCCAGGACCCAGGGATCATGACCTGAACCGAAGGCAGACGCTTAACTAACAGAGCCACCCAGATGTCCCTGGTCATTTATTTTTTAATTTTAGTTTGGCTTTCACCCAAAATAGTACTGGGATTAACTTTCCAATGTCTACAGTGAGATCTAAATGACAAAGCAATGACCATATTTGGTCTTCATCTGCACTTGTTCCACTTAAAGAACTGCCACAGCTAACATTTTTCCATTTTTATTCTATTTTTCCTTCTTTGCCTCCCATAGCATGGCACTATCCTATTTTTCTCCACTTTCTCTGTATTAAACAGAAGAAGTTAGCTATTAGGTCATGATAAGTAAACCCCGAAATATAAGGAATGGTTTTTTCTTGCATAAAAAATTTCCATTCAAGATCCAAGCTGCTTTCACCTTTGTGATCTGTCATTTCAACACATGATCTCCATGGTTACCACCAAAGAAAAAGCAAAGAACAGGGCAGACACACTTCTCTGTAACAGACTTAGACCATAAGTATTATGTGACATTTCTGTTCACAATCTATTCGCCAGAACTGGTCACATGAATGGTTCTGCAAAGCGGGGGTGGGGGGTGGGGAGCTGAGAAATATAAGGGAAACAGTGAGAATATTCTGGTACATACAATGTCACTTTGTTCATCCTCTTCAACATAAAAATAACCCAGGAAAACAAAAAACAAACAAACCCAAAGGACTACAAATCAGAGTCATGTCCACTCATTGCATCATTTGCAAGTTCAAGATATTTGGGAATTAAATTCCTTCATAAAGTCTACCTTAAGGAAGCTTTTCTTGATTTAGAGATTTTTGTTCTAAATAAACATCTCCCATCCCAAATATTTAATAGTGGAACAAGGATAAGGTAATCACAATAAACACTACTATTCAAAGAAAATAAAATGAAATATAAGAAATACACAATATTATTTGGTATTTAGTATTTCAGAAATTCCATTAGGCAGACATTGTCAAGCCTTTTTCCATAGTAGTAGAAACTTCCAGAGAAGTTTCCTCAATGAGCATCTGATTCTCCTCCATGGAAGTAACCTCTTACCCAGTGGTCTATAGAGCTCCTAGCTGCCCTCCAAGGAATCTTTCCTTATCTCATTGTTTTTGGCCACTTCTGAAATGAACATTAGGAAATAGGCCCTTCTTTCTGGTTATCTGTTGATGCATGATAAAATCCCTAAAATTTAGTGTATCCAAAAAACCTTCACAATTTATCGATACTATTTATAATAATTAAAAGGTCACATTCCAATTTGGCTTTTTGACCAAGCCATTTTAATTAACTGAAAATTATTATAAGCACGTGTTTCCCAAAGCCTTTTGAAACCCCAGCTCTTAGTACTTGGAGAATAGAATCAATTAATTCTGTCAACCCATAAAGGCCCTAATTCCTGAACTATTTCGATTTTCTTTCAGTGCTCTTTGCAAACAAGCATCGTGGAGCCTGAATTTACAACCTCCTGATAACATTTTGCCAATGTGAAGTTAAAATTATACAACAGAAAATATCAATATCCAATTTTATACCCTCATCCTTTAGAGCTACAAACTTATTAGGCACATAGACTGCCTTTCTAGTTGTTTTAGGTGATAGCCTATAAATAATTTGTCGCTATAGAACATGGTTCTCCATCTGTCAGGCTTTTGGTATCAGTTTTTTTCTCTGTCATCTGTCCATACATCTAGCCATTGTCATATATTTTGGGCTTTGTTATATTAACACATTCCCCCTGCTGACATTCAAAGATAAGAGTTAATGCTCAGCTGTAATTAATTACCTCAAACTGGAAGTGAGATGCACATTTGTATTTCTGACAACTAAGTCTTAACTAAAAAGGACTTGGAAATATAGTCTTTCTGCATGATAATGACAAGCAATCAGTGTGAGGAAATATACATGGTCTTTATAATTCTATTATTTTCTTATTTCCTTTTGATAAACTATATTTGGACCTTATTTTTTTTTTCTAAAAAATCTCTTACATTCACAATCTGTACTATTTAAATTCTCTTTATACTCTTTTCTTTCAAGTGAATTAAATGTTCTTTATGTACATATTACAGACATATATCATTTATTTTATACCTATTGTGATATTTAGTTGTCACAGCTCTCTTATTAGAAATGTTTACCTAGGGGCGCCTGGGTGGCTCAGTCGTTAAGCGTCTGCCTTCGGCTCAGGTCATGATCCCAGGGTGCTGGAATTGAGTCCCACATTGGGCTCCTTGCTCAGCGGGGAGCCTGCTTCTCCCTCTGCCACTCCCTGCCACTCTGCCTACTTGTGATTCCTCTCTCTCTCTCTCTCTGTGTCAAATAAATAAATAAAATCTTAAAAAAAAAGAAATGTTTACCTAATTATATAAAATAAAAAGTCTGTTAAAAAGAAGGTAGAAAAATTGTCCAAATTCACAAAAAGTATGTGTAGTGAAAGGTGGAATAAAAACCCAGGTTTGTCTGACTCAAAAATAAATGCTAACTTAAACATAGCACATCTAAAAAAAAAAAAAAATGAATAAACGTATCACACCAAGTCTTCAAGGTTCACTTTGATAGTGTCTTAATCTGCACAATGAGCTTCATAGTTTTTCTGAGCTTTATAACCACAAGTCTAAACTCTCTCACCAGCCTGCCATAATTTTAAGTCTAATTATCTTAGCCTCAGTATGTCTCCAATCCAAAAGCACTGCTTTCATCTTTTGTCAAAGAACATCTCTTTCAAGATGCCCTGAATGACACAAGCCCAGTATCCTATTTTGGTAGCCTAGACAAAGCAAAGTGGATTATTAGAACTAGAGTTACAACAAACCTCATCCAGGATCAAACATGGAAATGAGTTTCTGTGGTGCAATTCCATCAAGGGACAAGCTGGAAATATCAGAATAGAGCGAGCAGAGCCTAGGGCGGGTACCTTCTGCACTGGAGTTTAGCAGCTGCAGAAACCCCAGAAAAACATTGGCGTTGGGCTGTGAGGCAAGAGTCCACTGGGCTAACCCAGATGCTGACTTTTCATTTAAGTTAATGGTATTGACATAGTCTTCTGATTATTCATAATTATACTCTTGGAACCAATTTAGAGCCCTAAATCATTCTTGTTTTCCTGAACCAATCCTATAATTTTGATGTAAACTATAAAATTTTTGTTATCTTGTTCTTATTCAACCTACTCTACCATCCTAGCTCAAACACTTAGCTACATTTACTTGGCTTATTGCAATTTCCTTTTAGCTGGTCTTTAACTTATTTGTACAATCATTGTTGATTTTCTGTCCAATAGCCTTACCTGATCCCATTATTTTCCTCAATGGCAAACACTTCTTGTAAGCTTTCAAGCTGAAAATCCAAGAAACTTGCTTGCTCAGACTTGAAAATAAAGCAGGCCATGTGCTTTAGGAAACTAGGAATTCCTAGGAAAGTTTCCCTTCCTTGAACACACACATTAACACACATGCACAAATACATACACACACACACAGACACACACACACACAGAACAAAACACGGTTTTCTTCTTCATTGGCAGTAATTGATAGTGTTTGCATGTGGTGCCTGGAGCTGGTAAAAAGCTGTGTCCCTGAGAAGAATCTGTTCACACAAAGAGGATGACAGAGTGAAAATAGGAAAAACTCCTACATCTCTGATAATGCTGAAGCAGTGAACCAACTTCGAAAACTTTTGCTCTCCTAATGTTATAAAACAGATGTATAATTAATGCCCTTATTGTTTAAGCCAATATTGGTTTGAGGTTCTGCTTCTTGCAATAGCTATGTTTTAACCAATGAACTCATGCTTCTTCTACATTTATTCTCCCTTTCAGTGTTGTTCATACACACATTTTCACTTTGCTCTTGTTCTTGGGCTACCTCGTCCTGGGACATCAGGATCAGGAACATATATTCCTTAAACCAAAGTCTTTTTCATGCTCCGAGGTTCAGATTAGACAAGAGACACTAGGAAGCTTCCCTTTACTGCTCTTACCCCATATAACCTTTCCATCTCTAAAGTTCACACGCTCACAACTTTGAATGCTGTGAGGCATCTGTCACTTATGGCAAAAAGTAGTTTTGGTGTACCACAGACTTGAATTTGCAAAATCACTCCTACTTAGCAATTATGTGACTTTAAGAGATTTATTTAGCCTCTCTTCCTTTCAGATTACTCATGACACTTTTTTTGCTGACTTATTATGAAGATTAAATACCAGTTCTTTCCTTACAAACAGAATGATTTTAAGGAGATCCTGATTAAGTTTCCACATATGTAAAATGTGGACAATAATGACACTTACCTTGTAAGTTCTTGGTTGAGGATTAAATGATGTAAGTAGACCACTTAGAATGGTGCTCAGCAACAGACTGCATGTCTGCAATTTTTCTGTTAATATTAGTACAGTGCCTGACCTTGAATATATTCTTGATAAATGCTATTATTATTGCCATATTACCATGCTATTGTTACCATTAATCATGTTTTTATATTATTTATTTTCTTAATATTTTCATTAATTTGCTTATATAGAAAACACCTCTAATATCACTGTTAGTAATTCGAGTTCAGAAGCTATCATACAAGTTGTTGTGCCACACAGAAAGATCTCAGGAGATATTTTTAAATTATACTTATTCCTCAAACAGTATTTACCACAAAGCGCAATATAATTCTAAGAATAAATCTTTGAGACTTATTGCCCCAGATATTAAGAAAAATGAAGGCCATCACTGAAGTGCTCGTAAAAATAACAACCAAACTGAATCAATATAATTGTCCACTGATAAAAGATTGACTAAATAAATCATGGTACATTCAGACAAAAATGTCTCACAGTTATTAAATAAAAAAGTGCTTTAAAATGCAGGCTTTTATTATCATTCAGGTATGGCAAGGCTAACAGATCAAGAGATGGTTGACCCTGAAAAGATAACTTGTTATACTCACAGATCCCAAGAGCAGGGGGTATGGGGGAGGCCATCCCAGGATCCACACAGGGAAGCACTAGTCTGTCAAAGGCAGAGCAAGAAAGGGAAAAGCATGGTCATAAGCTTTACTGTAGTTTCTGAGGAAAGGAATGGATGAGGCAAGGTAAAGCAGGCTTAGAATTGGCTAGTTTGAATAATTTTCACAGGATCTGGGTCAAAGGTGCTGTGTTTGTCTAGTATCCGGCCCTAGGATGATTACGTCAACGGAATAGTGGTCCTGCGTGTGTGAGTTTCAAAAAGGAGGTTGTTGGAAGTGTGTGAACTCCGAATTGCTTAGTTTGCTATGAAAGGCATGCTTGCAAGCTATTTGTTTGCTTTCCCCAGGAATTAGCTGCCCCTGGGAAAAGCAGTTTCTCAAGGGTCAGCAAGGCCCCAAGATGTCAAAGCATCAAATGCAGAAACTTGGTGTTACAAACACTGTAAATCAATAAACGATGCAAGAAGTCCATAGAAGGTTATAATGCACAATTGCTTAAGAAGAATGTTAACCTGCAGCTGATCTGTGGTTGATCATAACGTTTGTGCTAGGATGCCAAGAAACATGGTACTGACTCTTGGAAGTAGAGATGAAGAGTATTAGTTTGTAATTTATGATGTGATATTTAAAGTCTAAAACTCATCTTTTGTACCAGCTTGCTTATATTGTTATTAAATGTATGTTGATGATGATATGTACCCAGTTTTAGCTAGGTGACCAGTAGGGCACACAAGACTCTAGTAAATATTTTGTCTCAGTTGAAACAAAGATGTCTGACACCTATCTTGGTGATTCACCATTGAAAGAGCATCTCCTGTGAGACTGAAAAATAACTCTGAGCTCTGTGTCTGGAAGACATAGATTTCTCTGATCTTTGCTTGGCTTACTTCTCCTGCTTCCCGTGTATCTTAATCAAAGCCTTGCATGAGTATACTCTGTAGAATCTCTCAATTGTCTGATCCTTTGTAATTGCTGTAACTCTCTCTGTTATATATATATATATAAATTTCTTTTATTTGTAAAAAGCAAAGTTGTGTTTACAAATATATTGTGTATATATGCATAGATATTCATGAATTAATTATAAATAAAACAATATTCTTATCAGTTTACTAAAATAAGAGTTAATATACTGCCATGAATATATTGGTCTTCCTCAGATACTAGTGGCAAATATAATAAAACCAAAAGGAAAATAGTATAATTATTATTATTTTAATTAGTAGTTTTTCTTTAGCAAGAGAGAGAGAGAGAGTGTGAGCATGTGTGGGTGGATGGAGGGGCAGAGGGAGAGGGAGAGAGAGAATCTTAAGCAGGCTTCCCAATGAGTGCAGAACCCAATGCCAGGCTCGCTCTCACAACCCTGTGATCATGACCTGAGCTTAAATCAAGAGTCTAGTGTTTAACCGACTGAGCCACCCAGGAACCCATAATTAATAGTTGTAATAAACATCTAGAGTATATAGAGCTTAGTAATTTAATAGACTTTAATGGTGAATGTAAATAATAAAACTGGATGAGTTAAAACATTTAAATGCTTAGTCTATACGTACATACACTATATGTGTTTTCTTACATTTAGACAGATATCCTTAAAATCTGGAATACATTTACTAATGCGACATAAATGGACAATTAAACACACCTTAAACAGTATGATTTCAGAAAATGCCATACTTACTTGGACTGGTTTTTCCTGCTTGTCCAATAGACCTCAGTTGAATAACATTAGAGGGAATGTTGTGCCTCATTTCCCTAAAAATTGACAAAGTTATGGGGCTCAGAGGTATGGAGAGCTCACTTTAGTTTGCTTCCCCTATTTCCTTGCTCAGGGGCACTAAATAAACTTCACCAGTATTAGCATCCATGTGTATCACATTTTTATACAAATGAAGCACTTTTTCCATTCATTACCTTACATGGCCTGTGAGATAGATTATAGAAACTATTAATTATCTTTTGAAAGTTATGCATGATACCATTCCAAATCTTTATTGTTTGCAATGTGGTCTACATTTTATCTTTGACAGGCGGGGATACTCACCACTATACTAACAAGGATGAGCCGTTACATTTTATCTTTGAAAGTACACCATTAACTGACTTTACCTTGGCATGAAATGAAAATATAATGCTAGATTGAACTATGTATTATTCATATTTCTATCTGTAGCACTGATAAGCGTTTATATAAATAGTCAAAGAATAAGTAAATTTGCTTGAGCTTAGTTACTGTGTAATCATTGTAATGGACTAAATGTATCCTCCTAAAATTCATTATGTTGAAGTTTTAACCTCCAATGTGATGGTTATAGGAGGTGGATCCTTTGAGAGTTAACTAGGTCGTGAAGGTGGGGCCTTCATGAATGGAGTAAGTGCCTTTATAAAACGGACCTCAGAGACCTCTCTCATCTTCTTTCCAACATGGGCAGATATGAGAAGTTGGTGCTCTGTAAGGTCTGTAATCTGGAAAAGCACTTTCACTGGAACCCAACCATGCTGACACCCTCACCTTGGACTTCCAATGTCCAGAACTGGGAAAACAATAAATGTTTGTTGTTTAAGACACTCCATCTAAGGTTATTTGTTGTATCAGCTTGACCAGACCAAGACAATCACTAAGTATTCTGCCCTTACCTTAGCGTACACATTAGAAGGTGGAATCTCAAGGAAAGCTAAAATGTACAAGGAGATAATATGTTGTAGTTGGCGGCTGAGTTTCCACAAAGGAGAAATTCTAATAGCTATAGTGGAAAGAATAGGAGAATCTCTGAGTCTGCAAAGTCATGATGGTACTTTATGGTAAAGGGAAAATGTGTAGTTTATATGTCAGTCAGGTTTGATATTTATCAGTAAAGATCAAATGAGTACAATAAAAAATCATACATGTCAGGTGACTCAGTGGTCGCATTGCCAGTTAACAATGGAGTAAAGTGTTATAACCCAAGACTGTAGTATCAGATATTTTCTATTTCTCTGTTTGCTAAGTGTCTGCCAAATTCCCATTTAACCAAGCACCAGGTATGAGGAAGGGTCTCAGCAGCAGATGTGTGTGGGTTTGTGAAATATAAAATATACATAGGACATTCACAGGGTACACCCTTGACTGCCTTCACTCGCTCCCTCCCTTTTGTGTGCAGAAATTGTGTGGTGTGGGTGGTCCATGGCTCTGTCTCACTGCCTGGAGTAGGCAATACATCTTTCATGTAAACATGAAGAAGAAGAAAGGGCCAGGAAATGTACACAGAGTCTCTCTTCATTGGCTGATTTAGAGCCATCATAACCCATAAGAATACAGATTTTGATGGGTGCTCTGTGAACAAAGCATAGAGTGCACATAACCTAAATGTCACTAGAATCAATGCAACATGAGCTGAACAAATGAGATCCATATGGAAAGGAAAAAATAGTCGAAAGCCATGCCATAGCAAAGTAATTTTAGGACAGAATCATCTAAGGCCATTAAATTCAATCTCCACCTGTGCTCCAGATCAACCAGGTCTATAATTGCTAAAAGGACTCTCTATGGGTATGTTTTTTGGGTGAGGGGAAAGACAAGAGGTTGTATCCAACAGAGTCATTTACAGGCTAGTTATGGAAGTCATGGGTGTGCAATCTGATGAATAAGTAGGTGGGCAGAAAAACATTCCTTCAGTTAGGACTCCAAAAAAAGGGATTTCTCTCTAAATCCTCTTTGTTTGGGAGGGATTATGATGCTGTGTTCCCACTTAATTACCTGTTGCAGCCTTCACCTCTGCTGCCAAACTTCTTCATCTCCTTTACTGGCTTCCATAGAAAAGCTGCCAGGGCTGCTTCTCTTCCTTTTATTATGCTTTGGCTCATTGAAAACTCTTCTGGCAATAGCCCAAGGGCACACATATGCCCTGACACAATGGTGCCAAGTTCTTTCCCCAATGTCTTTTGCGGGGTGTCTTTACCTTGTTACAACGTGTGCAGTGGAGTACTAGCATGCAGTTCCAAAAAGATCCAGTTCAGACCCAAAAGGGTGTTTCTTTTTACCAGATTAAGAATCTCCTCTTCTTAATATTTTTGCCTAAACACCTCCTTTGAGTTTAGTTTCTACTGCTGTGGTCTCTATATATAGATATGCATTTAGACATTCCCAGAGACTGACTCCAGAAATTTGGCAATGTGGATTAGAATACAGTTTGAGAAGCAATTTCATTCTACCTACAGCATCTATTTGTTTTTTCCTAACTAGGCATGGTTGCACAAAATATATTTGACTTCTGTTTGACCCATTACACTTCCTTAATATGATTTCATCCCTAATTTTTCAAAGATTTAGCTTTATGGCTAACCACTGAGGAGGAGCAAAATAAGCCAGAATGTGCCACTTTGGAGTGTGAATTGTTTTGATCTGAAGGCAGTTGAGACCCTGCACACACAAAGGACTTTCTACCTCTCCCTTAACTGTTCAAAAGAATTTCAATAGGGGGCCTGCACCAGGAAGAAAATTATTATTTTTTTTTATTCTTATGTTAATCCCCATACATTACATCATTAGTTTTAGATGAAGTGTTCCATGGTTCATTGTTTGTGCATAACACCCAGTGCTCCATGCAGAATGTGCCCTCCTCAATACCCACCACCAGGCTAACCCATCCTCCCACCCCCCTCCCCTCTAGAACCCTGTTTGTTTTTCAGAGTCCATCGTCTCTCATGGTTCGTCTACCCCTCCGATTTCCCCCGCTTCATTCTTCCCCTCCCGCTACCTTCTTCTTCTTCTTTTTTTTTTTTTCTTAACATATATTGCATTATTTGTTTCAGAGGTACAGATCTGAGATTCAACAGTCTTGCACAATTCACAGCGCTTACCAGAGCACATACCCTCCCCAGTGTCTATCACCCAGTCACCCCATCCTTCCCACCCCACCCCCCCACTCCAGCAACCCTCAGTTTGTTTCCTGAGATTAAGAATTCCTCATATCAGTGACATCATATGATACATGTCTTTCTCTGTTTGACTTATTTCACTTAACATAATACCCTCCAGTTCCATCCACGTCGTTGCAAATGGCAAGATCTCATTCCTTTTGATGGCTGCATAATATTCCATTGTATATATATACCACCTCTTCTTTATCCATTCATCTGTTGATGGACATCTTGGCTCTTTCCACAGTTTGGCTATTGTGGACATTGCTGCTATAAACATCGGGGTGCATGTACCCCTTTGGATCCCTACTTTTGTATCTTTGGGGTAAATACCCAGTAGTGCAATTGCTGGATCATATGGTAGCTCTATTTTCAACTTTTTGAGGAACCTCCATACAGTTTTCCAGAGTGGCTGCACCAGCTTGCATTCCCACCAACAGTGTAGGAGGGTTCCCCTTTCTCCGCATCCCCGCCAACATCTGTCATTTCCTGACTTGTTAATTTTAGCCATTCTGACTGGTGTGAGGTGGTATCTCATTGAGGTTTTGATTTGGATTTCCCTGATGCCGAGCGATATTGAGCACTTTTTCATGTGTCTGTTGGCCATTTGGATGTCTTCTTTGGAAAACAGGAAGAAAATTATTAACAGAAACAATTTTGTGCATACCAAAACCTTATCTGAATGGCATAGCAAAGGTTTGTTTTCCAAACATTTGCTCTTCTCATCTTCCTGTGAGTTGTTTCCTTCCCTTTGAAGCCCCTGAAGTAAGATAAGATCCCTATTCCCTTGTCCTTGGCTCAGGGTGGTATATACACCTCAATTACGAGACTGCCTGGGAGTCCTATATTTTCTAGGGGGCTCCCATCTGTATGAAATTAAATTTGTTTTTCTCCTGTTAATCTGTGTTATGTCATTTAACTATTAGACCTGCCAAAGAATCTAGAAGGAAAGAAGGGAAATGTTTTCTGTCCCCATACTACATAGAACCTTCAAGTTCCAACTCACCTAATCATTACTTTGACTGGCGTAGGTATACTTTTGTTTAGACTCATTTTCCATTTCTAGATTTTTAACACGCCTTTTGTTTTTGTTTTTTTTTTTTTTCATTTCTAAATGTGAACCACAAGGGAGACATATAATTAATTGTGAGGTGTATTCCAAGTACTTTGTCACTAATGTCAATGTCCTCCTGCCAAAGAACACCAGAAATATACTTGTGATTGATCAAATTGTGTTTACTGCTCATTGCAACAATGGACCGTGCACATGGTGAGGAGCCAGGGGGTAATATTTCACTAAGACCATGTTACAAAAGACTCTGAGTTGGAGCTGGACTCTAGCCAGGTGATTTGGGGAGGTTTTCAGGTAGAATGGCTTTGCTGTGTATCATATGCTCTCAGGAAATGGTGATTATTCTATGATAGGTTATTTTAATTAATGTTATCTAAAAAGAGAGGGCTGGAGCGAAGCTAAAGTGGTCATTGGTAAAGAAGTAGCTGTCATTTATATTATATTATCCAGAGAGGGAGATGCTTGGGACTTTTTGTCTGGGCAATGTTTTGATTTTTGTCTCTGTTCAGACAAGATTATGAAGTAGTCTTGCTTTTGTCTTGATCAATTACCATCAGAGCAGCCTTGTCTGATGTTGATGTTCTGTGAAATTATTTATGTTCAACAGGAGAACACCAAGGATTTGCTGTCACTGCCAGGCCAGCTCCTAGCAACACCAAAGCCTCACTGAATTGCCAGACCAGCTCCCAGATATTGGGAACTGCTTTGTTCTTTCTTAGAATAAACTCCTTATATTATTGAAAACAGCTTTATTTGTGTATAATAGATATAAAATAAACTGCTATGCTTAAAATGCTTAATTTGCTAAGCTTTGACATCCATGCAACCATCACCACAGACTAATGATCTAAGTAATCAGCCCCCAAAGTTTTCTCTCACCCTTTTGTAATCTTTCTCTCATGCTCCTTCCCAATCCCCACTCCATCCCCAGGTAGCCAGTGATCTGCTTTCTATCACTACATATTGGTTTACATTGGTTACATTTTATGGAATGAAATACACATGGAATCATACAGTACGCTCTCCCTTTTCTGAGGGAATGGGCGTCTGGTTTCTTTCACTCAGTTAATTATTTTGAGATTCATCTATATTTTTGTATACATCAATATTTCATTTTTCACTTTTAAAGAGTTAACTTCAATGGATATAGTACTCTAGGTTGTTTTCTGTTTGTTTGTTATTCAACACTTGGTATTTCACCTCACTCTTCCTTGCTTCCATGGTTTTTGATAAGACATCTACTATAATTCTTTTCCTTATTCTTGTAAAAAATAAAAGATTTTATTGTCTCCCTCCAGCTTCTTGCTTCTTGAAGATTTTCTTTTTACATTTGTTTCCCTATAGTTTGATTATGATATGCCTAGGTGATTTTTTTTTTCTTGTCTTTATCTTGCTTTTAGCTTTTCAACCTTCTTGGATCTGTGGTTTGGTATCTGTTATTACTTGCACAAAGTTCATGGCCATTATAACTTCAAATATTTCTTCTGTTACATTTTACCTTTCTTTTCCTCTGGTCCTCCAATCATATCACACATTTTGATATTGTCTCAGAGTTTCTGTATATTCTCAAGTTTGTTTGTTTTTTTTCTTTTTCTTTTTCTTCTTATTTTAGTTTGTGAAACTCCATTGACCTGCAAGTCGCTGATTCTTTTCTTGGCCATATTGAGTCTACCAATAGCCCATCTAAGTCATTAATTTTTTTTTTTAAGATTTTATTTATTTATTTGTTGGGGGCAGGGAGCATGAGCAGAGGGAGCAGCAGGCAGAGGGAGAAGCAGGTTCCCCGATGAGCAAGGAGCCCAATGTGGGACTCTATCCCAAGGACCCCCAGGATCATGATCCCAGCTGAAGGCAGACGCTTAACCGACTGAGCCACCCAGGCTCCCCCCATCTAAGTCATTCTTCATTTTCATTACTGTTTGATTTCTATAATATCCAATGATATTTTTCTTAGAGTTTTTATCTCTCTGCTTTCCTTACCTGTCTGTTTTTGCATGTTGCCCACTTTTTTTCTATTAGCATTAAAATATTGATCACAGTCAATTTAAATTTCCTGTTTGATAATACCAATATCTGTCTTATATCTGAGTGTGGTTCTGATGCTTGATTTGTCCCCTCAGAATATGCCCTTTCTTGTCTTCAGGTAATTTGTCTTTATACATGTGGTGATCATTTCTCAGATGAATATTAGAGGGCAACCCACTGAAGATCTCTCAGGTTCTTACTCTGAGCGGCTCTTTCCTCTCCAATACCCTATACTGCACACTCTAGCTAGCTTGTCCTTTCCAGATTCTAAGAACCATCTCAACTCAAGAAGTCTGTCACCATCTGCCTGGGTTCTCCTCCCTGGACCACATACAGCAAACTTATAAACAGTCAGCTGGGGTTTGTTTGTTTGTTTGTTTTTCCTAAACTCTCTTTCAGTTCCCTTTCTTGTCTAATGTCCAGTATCTGAAAAACCATTATCAGTTTTTTTTGGTTGTTTCAAGTGTGAGGGTGATTCTAGTCTCTGTTACTCCATCTTGATAAGACACAATTGAATTTAAACAGTTTCAGAATTTTCCCTATAAAAATGTCTCTTTCACTCACTTGAATTTTCTCATTCTTTCCCGGTTATGATAAAAGAAGTTGGAGATGAAATTAAACTGCAGGCAAATCATATGTCTCCAAACTGAAATTTGTCTCTAGGTGACTTTTCATCCTACTAATCACATTTAAAACTCAATTTTGTTTGAATGGTTTGCAAATTTAATATACGATAATTTTTAATTAAACTTGTTTTTCTGTTTTTGTCTTTTACTATATTTATTTGCACTTTGGGTATTTTTTTTATATTACATTTCCTATTGGTATTATATATTTTCCATTAGCCTTCTGCACCAAAACGATTTTTCTATGTATTTATCACAAAGTTGTGCAAACACTATTCAAATCATCAATGGAAACAAATTAATTTTCTTCAAATAATTCAAAACATGTTGAATCTGATATTGACTTCACAAACGCCCCTATTAAATAAAACTTAGGTGATCTACAGCTCTTTATTTCTGTGTTGAGACATCAGAGCATGATGTAAAATAAAATAGAACATAACTAAATAATCAATAAATATATTAACTTTCTAGAAAGTTTTTCTCTTTCTTATTAACTAAATTGTACCTTTCCAATTTTGTCTTGAAATATTTTATCAATTAAATAATGATAGAATGTATGATTTGAAGAAGGTTAAATAAAGACATGGTATCTGATACATGAGTTGAGTACATTATAGTATTCCAGTTATTTAATTTCTATTGAATGGAAAAAGGAGTAAGTGAATAAATTTGTGTGTGTGTGCATGTGTGTGTGTGTGTTTGGATGCTGTAATACTTACTATTTTCATATTTGCCTGAAATCTTGTCTTTTTTTTTTTTTAGAAAAAGCTCAAGTCCATGTCACGGGTCTATAGTGAAGCTCTCCAACAGACCACTCTTTTAGAACTGCCCAAAACTTCATTCCCCTGAAGAAAGTGCTTGTTGTAGCAATGGGAACATAATGGAAGCCAGCCAGAATATGCAAAGAGAGTGGGAGTGGCAGGACTTGGTTTTTCTTATTCCCTGGAATTATGTAGACCATGTGAACTGGGGGCCATCTTGTCATCTTGAAAAAGACTGGCAAAGAAACCAAATCATCAAGAAGAACCATGAGAGGGTGTGACTAATTGAAAAACAATCCTGAACCACTGAATCCATCTGTGCCTAAAAGCAGATCATTTCTTCAACTTTTAGCTGCATGAGGCAATAAAATAGCTTTTTAAAAATTTAACCCAGTTTCCACTGGGTTTCAATCATTGCAGTGGCAACAACAACAAACAAGTTCCAGTACAATTATTTAATTTTCTCTGTGGACAATGAAGACATTCCTATTGGGAACATGTTCTCCTTTAATTGAGATGGAACAGTTTGGGAGGGCTTCAGCCATTTTTTGCAACTATAGATACATAATTCTACCAGGAGATTTTCATGTAAGTGTTCTATAGAAGCTGATTATGTGAAAATAGTTCTGACACCCAAAAAGACAGTGTGTAAGGGCCCATTTCATACACACTGTAGTAAATATTGTGTTGTATGCATTTTAAGTAATTCAAGACTGATGAAATTTAATCATAAGTAATTGAATTAAAACACATATATGAAAATATTTTAGTAGGGATTTATTTATAACATTATGGATATTTATTTCTGATGACAACTTTAACCCTCCTTCCTGCATTTCTGAATGAATACTTTTCAATTCCAAAGAGAGTCCATTTGAAGGACTATCTTTAGTATTTTCAGCTGGAGAAAAAAATTTAGGAAATAATGTCAATGAAATAATGTCAATGGCTTTCTGATATGACACACTGCAAACTTTTAAGTTGACTCAACAGTTATTTCAAACATTCTTGTGAGTTAAGTAAAGAAGAAAATTAGGACACAGTATGTGAAAGGTGTGGCAAGCCTTCTTAGTAGCCTTCTATCTGCTTAGCCTTATCTAGGTGATCTAGATGAGCTCATCTCTTATGCTCCATTTACTAGCTTGTAATTAAATGGATTATGACTCCCAGTGGTCTTTGAATTTAATTACAAATGCCTAGCATTGATAATTGTTGCCTGGAGAAATAAAGATACCACAGGCCTTTTCTCTACAATACTTCCATCTTTCTTCATCACCACACATAAAGGCTTCATGCAGAGTTTTAACAAACTCTTTCTCCACTCAATTTCAAGTTTCTCCATCTTAAAACATGTAAAACAATATGCTTATATTTAAAGGAGAAACCTGTATCAAATCTTGAAATGTCTCCCATCTTCCTTAGGACTACACCACCATAAGACCTAAGTATAAGGTATGTAGTGAAGTACCTTATTAGTATGTTTTTTAGTATGTGAAAGCAGATGGTGGACATGCTTAAGTTTTAGGACTTCTGTCTTAACCACAAAGCTTACTTATTGCTTCCTACTAAGTTTCTACAAAATCGAATAAATTAAATAAGTTGATAAATGTAACTTGAAATAAAATTGTGGAGCTTCCTAACCTCTTCCAGATGTGTAATACCCCTACTTCTCTATAGATCTGTTAAGCTAAGAAATCCTTTGGATGTTGGATGGGATCATTTTTTCCTTTCCAAATGTAGTGCTCTGAAAAACATAGTAACAGGTAATTTAAGAGTAAGAAACTTCTAGTCCTCATGGTGTTTTTATTATTCCAAGTAATTTTAGCTTTAAAAAAATAATGGAAAATAATTTAGTGGACACCACACACCCAGCACCATTCCTAATTCTAGCTTAATAAACTTTTTAAAAATTATTTTTGTTATTTGTAAATGTAGTTCATGCACATAGTCTTTTGATCACCCACTTGGCTGCATAAGGATGGGCCAGACAACTTCCGTGGGCAACTTCCTTATCGAGTTATAAAGAGCCCAGGGGCGCCTGGGTGGCTCAGTCCTTGGGCGTCTGCCTTCGGCTCTGGTCATGGTCCCGGGGTCCTGGGATCGAGCCCCGTGCCTGACTCCCTGCTCGGCGGGAGGCCTGCTTCTTCCTCTCCCACTCCCCCTGCTTGTGTTCCCTCTCTTGCTGTGTCTCTGTCTCTCTTTCTTTAAAAAAAAAAAAAAAAGATATAAAGCGCCCACACTGTCATCTTCAGTGGGAATACCTTTCCTTGTTTCAAGCTCAATGAGTATTCTTTTGTTTTAAAGTGTGTGATCATACGTCACCTTGCCAACTCCCCTGCTTTATCTGTTCTCCATTGGGAGGGGACACAGTCCTTTCATTCCAGCATGAGAGGGATGTGAATAGGTAAACTGCCCTCCCAAGAGAGGTCTACTGGCCCACTGGGACCAAAACCCACTATTGAAGCTTCTTTATGTAAGCAAAGCAATGTTGCAGCCAGTGCTTGACTGTGTTGTATTTTCTTGGAGATCCTGATACCAAAAGTGTTTGGATTTCTGTTTCTGTTGGTTAGCACAGTAATGATCTTTGCAATCCTCCATGTAGTTGGAGTCCTCCCCTGGGACTGATAACAGGTATACAATGTTCTACTTGACAGGTTGTTTTTTGTTTTGTTTTGTTTTGTTAGTGATTTGGTCCGCAGATCCTTCTAAGAGTTGTTCAGTTAGTTGGAGTAGAGTTACAATTACACTATAGACCTGGTGTTATGTTAGAAGTTAAGGCTAACACCACTGAACAAAAAATATGGTCTCTCAGGATATAGGATGGTTGCATTCTGTTTGGAAGATAGACAGAAAGCAAATAGTAATAATATGCTAAACCGAGGCTGTGGTGTTATAAGTTTGATAAAGTCATCTCCTTCAGTCATCTCTTTAATTTTCCATGAGTGTAAACCAGCAGTTTTGATAAGCAGGTATGCCTAAATCCAGTTCCTGGGACCTGAGTTGTTTTAGAGCACATGTCCCAAATTTGTAGTAGATTTATTTATTTGTTTATTTATTTTTAAAGATTTTATTTATTTATTTGACAAAGAGAGTGAGAGAGCACAAGCAGGGGGAGAAGCAAAGGGAGAGGGAGAAGCAGGTTCCCCGCTGATCAGGGACCCCGATTTGGGGCTTGAACTCAGGACCCTGGGATCATTACCTGAGCTGAAGGCAGATGCTTAACTGACTGAGCCACCCAGGTGCCCCTGTAGTAGTTTTATTTTTAAAACAGTAAACAAATCCGGGCGCCTGGGTGGCTCAGCTGGTTAAGCGACTGCCTTCGGCTCAGGTCATGATCCTGGAGTCCCGGGATCGAGTCCCATGTCGGGCTCCCTGCTCGGCGGGGAGTCTGCTTCTCCCTCTCCCACTCCCGGTTTGTGTTCCCTCTCTCGCTGTGTCTTTCTCTGTCAAATAAATAAATAAAATCTTAAAAAAAAAATAGTAAACAAATCTGAGCTAACAGGGGGATCCTTTGTAAATTCTGTACGTTTTTATATGCCATTAGTGTTGTCTGCACTTTTAGATCCAATTTACTTTTGTTAGTATTATCAAATGCCAATTTTGCTGCATCTCTCACAAGATTTAAAGATTAGACTCATTGCTATAAATGAGCCCTCAGGCCATTAACGAAGTACAATAAAAATAAATGTTTACACTGGCAATGGCATCTCTCAATGATCGGCTCTGAGATGTGTGTGCAGTGTTAGACACTGGATGAGGGGCAGGCTCATGTAATATGCTGGGACACTGCTTGAGCTCCCATGTTTTCTTGTAATTGCAGGCTTGTCTATATTCGAGGTCTGTTTTCCCGTCTCTGAAGGCAGATTCTTGCATTTATTTAGTGATATCTGGTCAAGCCATTTTTTGGCTGTCTCCCTTAAATATTAGGGCTTGAATTTTTCCCGCACACCCAGTATGCACCAATTGGGCAAATATTTAGAATGACAGAGAACTCACATTTCAACCAAACTGTGAACAGATTGATCATTTCTTGACAAGGGGATGCAGGTTATCGGTAGGAGGCTTGTTGAATGAGTGGATCATTCTAAAGCAGTTTTGACTGGACATGTGCAGGAAATCTGACCGATCAGTGAATGAGATCCTGCTTTACATAAACATTCTTCGTTTTCAGGGGAGTTCCCATAAAAAGAAATTTCTAATACAAAATAATTGTAATCCTTATCATTTTTAAAAATATTTTATTTATTTATCTATTTATTTGAGAGAGAGAGAGAGAGAGAGAGCACATGAGTTGGGGGGAGGGGCAGAGGGAGAGGAAGAGAATCCTCAAGCAGACTCCCTGCTGAACAGGGAGCTCAATGCAGGGCTCAATCTCAGGACTTTGAGATCATGACCCAAGCCAAAATCAAGAGTTGGATGCTTAGCAGACTGAGCCACCCAGGTGCCCCACCCTTATCTTTCCTGAATGAGTCATATAAGAGGTCATATTGCATAGTTTGTTGAGGGTTGAAGTTCCAATTCCCTGATAAATTTTCTTTTAGTAGGAGCTCCTCACCTTTGTCTGAGGCTGGCTGTGCTTAAGACCTAGCTGGATGTATTCTCACCCCTGGTGGATGGGGAATCTGCTTTTTAGAGTCTAGGATGGAAGTTTATTACCACTTTTTCACCTTCTTTACAGCTGTTAATCTAGTTCTTCTTAGCCTCTTCACTTAATGGTCTCTCATTGTTATGTTCTCACCTTCCTTCAGTGTGTGGAAGGTGGCACTGAATGAGGACTCTGAGGTGTCTGAGGTGGCTTTTTCTGCAACTGTGTATTTCTCTGGCTTCAATTTTTGGCTTTGGCTTTTGTTTTTGCTAAAATGGCAGCTGTAAAAAAAGAATAAAATGCACTGTTTCTTTTCTTTTTTTGTAGTTTCAAGTTTGTTTTTTTCCTTTTTAAGATTTTATTTATTTGACAGAGAGAGAGAGAGAGAGAGAGGGAGGGAGAGCACAAGCAAGGGGAGCTGCAGGCAGAGGGAGAGGGAGAAGCATGCTCCCCACCTAGCAGGAAGCCGGATGAGGGGCTCGACCCCAGGACCCCGGGATCATGACCTGAGCCCAAGACAGACGTTTAACTCACTGAGCCACCCAGGTGCCCCAGTGGTTTTTAAGTTTTTATTTAAATTCCAGTTGGTTAACATACAGTGTAATATTTGTTTCTGGAGTAAAATTTAGCGATTCATTACTTACATACAACACAACAAGTACCCATCACATGCCCTCCTTACTGCCCATCATCCATTTAACTCATCCCTCTGCCCACCTCCCCTCCAGCAACCCTGTTTGTTCTCTATAGTTGAGTCTGTTTTTTGGTCTGCCTCTCTCTCTCTTTTTTCCCTTCTATGTTCATCTGTTTTGTTTCTTAAATTCCACATGTGAGTGAAGTCATATGGTATTTGTCTTTCTCTGACTATTTTGCTTAGCGTAACAGAGTGCATGCTTTCTAAAAGAAAATAAAGCTTAACACTCTCTCATCAGCTGAATATTATTTGTTGACATTCTAGTCCAAAAACTTAATAATCTGGAGGTTCTGGGGAATAATCTACTTCCAAGATCATTCAGATTATTCAAAGATTATCTTAATTATTATTTAAATTAAACTGTTACCAGTTACTTGTGGCTGTAAGTCTGAAGTGTTGATTTCCTTGCTGTCAGCCAGAAAATGTTCTCAGCCACAGGAAGCTACTGACATTTTTCTTGTGTGGCCCTCTCCATCTTCAAAGCAGGAAGGGAACACAAGTTCTCCTCAGACTTTGAAGCTATCTTACTTTCACTTCTGCCCCAGGCCAGAGAAAGTTCTCATCTTTTAAGGGTTCATGTGATCATATTAAGCTGGCCCAGATGTCATGCAACACAGCATAAGCACTAAAGCCATAGCTCATTATTTTAATACTTTCTAGGCGTTAGGGTGGACATATCTTTAGTGGGGAGCAATTTAGAGATTCTGCCTAACACTCTTGACAAAGGAAGTAACTTTAGAGAGTATAATATAATGGTTACAATGATGTGCTCTTGAGTTAACTAGCCTCAACCCAGTTTTAAATCCTGGTTCTCCTGTATTTATACTGCTTATTGTTTTTGGACATTTTAATCTTCTGAAAAACAGTTTCCTCATTTACAAATGCGATGAACAGCACCATATACCTCATAAGGCAGCTGTGAAAATGAAATGAAATAATGATTGGAAAGCACCTGGCACTTAGTAAGCATTCTATCATTGATCTCATATTTTCCATTTGTAATTTTTGTTACACTAATACTTTACTTTCAAATTTCATTTAAAAGTTCTAGTTTAGGGGAAACTGGGTGGTGTCTCAGTCAGTTAGGTGTCAGACTCTTCATTTGGCTCAGGTCAAGATCTCATGGGTCATGGGATCAAGCCCTATATGGGGCTCCCCCACACCCCAGCTCATTGGGAAGTTTGCTTGAAGATTCTCTCCCTCTGCCCCTCTCCCAGCTCATGCACAAGTGCTGGGTCTCTCTCTCAAAAAAAAAAAAAAAGTTCCAGTTTATAGTAAGTCCAGGAAATATTAACATAGTTCATTTTATTAATGTGTTTATCTTGGAATTTAATATTATTAAGATTGGATTTTTTTTATTCATCTCCAGATGATCAATATAACTTTTATCCAAATTATTTTATTTTCAACAATTTAAGGTCTATATTTCTTAATTAAAAAAATATTGTTGCTTTCATTTCCTCTATAATGAAAGACAGTGTAGCCTGCTAAGATCACAAACTCAATATCAGATTCCCCGGATTCAGATCTGTTTTGCCACTAAATAGATGTGTAACCTTGAATAAATACTGTTCCTTATTTTCCTCACAATAATAGCAGCCAATTGGGTTGTGAAGGAAATTAAAGGATTTAATGCATATGAATCACTATAAATATTGTCTGACACAGGTTAAACATGATGAAAATATTTTCAATTATTATTAATTCTTAAAAACTGTATTTTTTTCCTTTCACACAATTTAAAACATTGGGATCAAAATCAATTTTATTAATGTATGTAGCCTATTTTAACAAACAATTAAAACCAACTTTTATTGAAAGTGTTATAAACATTGTGTTTTTAAGAATATTTTTAGTAATTTTTTTATAACTCAGTTGGTATTTTAAATATAAATAATGTCATGGAACATTTAATTTATGACTTTATTTGATTACATAATATTTAAAGCTCTAATCTTTACATGTGTTGTTTTATAGATCCTTACAACAATCCTATGTGATAATTGCTGTTATTAATTATAATTTTAGATGAGGAGATGGAAACTCAGTATAAATAAATTCCTAATATCACACAAGTGATTGCTGAAAAAGTGGGATAGAAATAATTTTCCTGAATGTTGAGCCACAAATCTCAGCCACTCTGAAATATAGCTTTATTCAACCACTGTTTATAACTAGAATGACCTTAAGTATTTTTTTTTTTCTGGAATGCTTCTTGTTTATATCTGTTACTCTGGCTTAATTGAGTCACTTTATATTCACATTTTCCAGTTTGTCCAATATATTATGTTTATAAAATATAGTATCGACTAATGGGACTAGCATGAATATATTTTTCCTAAAAGAAACAGGGATTCTATTTCACTAACCTAGGTTTTCCTGAACTTTGTCATGTTAACTTTTAGAGAAAGAATAGGAAAATACACTCACACATGAAGTTAATACTTAGCAATTTCAAATGAGCTAGTCGGTGTCAAATGATGTGAGATTTTGGAGAGCAAAGGTTAAATGCAGAGTGCATCTTTTCGATTAATATACATTCACGTCTCCTCAGCCTTCCCTGGGAAAAAATGGGAAGATCAAGGGACGTGCTCTACTTAAAGTAGGAGAGGCAGACTCAAGGACAGAGAAAAGGCATGTCAGCAATAGAAAGAGAGAATATGGATATGCAACAGCAAGGATAGGATGTGCTGGAACAAACACACGTATGACATACAGATTATTCACAAATTTACTTCAATTATTCGTGAATTGGTCTAAAACAACATCACATGCAAATGTGAAGAGAAAAGGTAAATACAGACTAGATAATATTCATAAGAAAGATGTTTCATAATCATTAAAGAATGTGGAAACCATGTTATAGGTAAATAAAGGCACTTCAACTGAAGAAAAAAAAAAGATAAACTAGAGGGTCATTAAATGTCCAGAAGGACTAGCAAGAAGTGGAAGGAATGCATTTGCCTGCTGCAGGCTCTTTACCCTTGCCACTTCTCATGCTTGGAATTCATGAGCCCTCCACCTCTTTCAGGTCTCCACTCAAATGTCACGGCTTTAGTGAGGTCTTCCATGGCAACATTATCAAAATTGTCAAAATTACCTCTAATGCATACACATATTCCTGATCCCCAGTCTCTGTTTTATTTTCTACTTGTCACATAATACCAAGTAACATGCACTGAACTTGTTTTATTTGTTGATGTTGTTGTGGAATTTCTATCTTCCTTTAGTAGATATAAATTGTACAAGAAGAGGATTTTTGTTGTCTAATTTGTTTCCTGATGAATCCTGGTGCTTGAGACCATATCTGACACTCAATAAAAGAATGATAAATAAATGAATTTGCTCTGCTTTTCCTACAGGTTTGAGCATAGATCTGAGGGAGTAGAAGATAAAGCTCATCATATGATGGGACAGTGAAATATGCTTCCTTGTGAGCTATTAGACTCTCGGTTGATGAATATATCATCCTTTAAGTGACTTTATGATCATTTGACAGAAGTGTTCTTAAGAAGACCCAGAGGACTGGATGGGAGGTTGAGTTTGTGTCTCTTTAAAGTGAAGAATCTAGACACAAAGAATGAGAAAAATAAAAATGTAAGTACTGAACAAAAAAAATTCAATTTTTTTAGGAAAAGTTTTCCTCTTTAATTTTGGGAATTTTTTAATTTGGTTTTGCTACTTTCCACATAACCCTAAAACACTCATATTTCTAATATGAGAGTAAAGATTTAAAATAAAGATTGAAACAAGAGGGAAAGTCAGAGAACCTTCTGAAGGTTTAAGAACAAGGTAGGAGGAAGCAGCCCATAATAACTAATCTGCATTTTTGGCTAGTCGGAGGCAGTTCTGAACAACGGCATCTCTGTCTTGAAAGGGAAAAAAAAAAAAAAAAAAAAAAAAAAAAAAAAAAACCTTTTTTTTTTGATTTTTTTTTTTTTTACCCCTTTTGAAAATATTAAATCATCTTTATTTAGTTATTCATATTGACTTTATAATCTTCCTGACTCAGGAAAGAGTTCAAGAAAATGAAACAGGCTTAGCACAACAACGCAACTTGAATCAGCAAAGGAATGAATATGTTATTCTGTCAAATCCCATTACCGCAATAGCTCCGTCAATTTATTTGAAAAATGTACAACCCTGGAGTTTCGGCACCACTTAGCAGCCAAGGAGAACAAAATGTATACAGTGAGATACAAATCTTCTATACCATTAGTTCAATATATTTCTGCATAGCAGCCTTTCAAAAATTGGAAGCGTATTTTGGCATCATGCTGTTTCAAAACAACAACAAAATCTGTGCGATATATGCTGCAAGCTGTCAGTGCTTAGAAAACTACTTTTAGTTTTTTTTTTTCCATAGAACTGCTTGTTTGGCTTAGTCCTTATCTACTATTTCATCAAGATTACATTAACACTGCATCATCAAGCAGACTTACAGTTTATTGAGTATGTGTGTGATTCACAGAACTTTGAACAGGGTGCATAAATCCGTCCTTAATTAAAAATTTGTTGGCTGATTATAAGACGTCAGACTCTACACCTTACAAGATTGCAGTAAAATATGCTGGAAAACATACTGCCTGGAACATCGCTTCCCAATCACACAATAAGTATTTGTTTATGTTTTGCTTATTTGAACCTGGAAGGGGTCTGCGTTTAAGTGGTGGTGAGTTAATTAAAATAAATAAAATAGCAGTTTTAAGTAGAACATTCTCATTTGACATCCTTTTTATTATACTGTTTGAAAACAATGTTATGATTATATTTTAACAAAATATATGTGTATAGTAACAATATGTCAGTTGGATACTGTTTTCAGAAGTTGTGCTATTTACATGCATTCATTCTAATGCTCACATGAATCCCATCTGATAGTTGTCTTTTTTTAATCTTTGTCTGTCTAAGGGGGAAACTGAGACCCAAAGAGAGGTGAAAGTCATACACCTTTCAATTTGTTTGAAAGTCACATAATTAAAAAGAAGCTAAGTCTGTTTTCAGTTGTTTTTTTTTTTTTTTTAATTGGCCACAGTAGCTACTGATGGTACTAACAAGTTCTACTGGAATAGATGTGAAAGAAACTAAAGAAAATGAAAATATTGAAGAAGAGAAAAACACACTCACACATATGTAATTAATAGTGTGGGAACTGAGTATAAAATAAGTACTTGCTTAGCGTCTTGAGAGAAGATAAATGTAGAAGTATTTTCAAGAAAAATATTCTCATGAGTTTCCAGTATAAAATTCTCAGGTTTGAGGTAATATTTAGCTGTCAAATATGTGACTTTAAATATAAAGTGAAGTTGCTAATTAAAATATTTTTCTTGAAGCACACTTTTTTAAATGTCTGAACTACAAACAAATAAACATGTTCATTGGTAATGTAGTGAAATAGCCTAAAATCTCAACTAATTAACATTGAGATATGCCTATTTATATGAAATATGAAATAAATTATGGAACAGCCTCATGAACATGAACAAATCTTCCATCCACCCATCAGATTTGAAAATGAAGTTGGGCTGTGTGGGTGGCTCAGTCGGTTAAGCATCTGACTCTTGATTTCAGCTCAGGTCATGATCTCAGGGTCCTGAGGTCGAGTCCCCAGTTGGGCTCCGAGCTCGGCAGGGAGTCTGCTTGAGATTCTCTCTGTCCCTGTCCCTCTGCTTTTCCCCTTGCTCACATGTGTACATGCATTCTATAAATAAATAAATAAATAAATAAATAAATAAATAAATAAATAAATATTTTTTAAAAAAGAAGGAAAATATAAGAAAATTAAACTTTATTTTTGCTGGCTCAGCTTTAAGCATGGTGGAACCATAGTGGGGTAACAGTAGAAGCACTTCATCCAGGAATGAGGAAGAAGAGATTTAAGGAGAAGTTAATGCGAGTATAGAATATACTCATCCAGAGAACAGAGATTACAAAGTGTGTGACAATTTTGTCCAATCCTTTCTAGTCTGGAGGAGTGGCAGCAGATCTCCACAGAGGTGAAGGCAGACATAATATGGCAGAGGACATATTGTCATGATGAGAGATGATCTTTGGTTCACTAAGTGTCTTAGAGGAAGTCTTAGAGAAAGAGCACTGATAAGGTCTAGCAGTTTACCGCTGTAGTTGGAAACTGAAATGCAAATCAGGAACCCAAGGTAATGTTTAGCTTATAAGGACAGAGTTCTGGGGTAGAGGTAAAAGACTAAAAAGTTCAGTGATTGTACAGATTCCTAGGCGGGATATTGGATTTTGGGTACTTAGATAAATTCTAGAATCAACTGAGGTGTCTAATAATCTGACAGTGATGATCTACCAAGGAAATAGATAAGTCCTTTGAAAGCCTTCATTCCCGTGTAGAAGACCGTCTGAAAAATAACAAACCCTTTTATTGAAAGCACAAAGAACAAACATTATCCAAAAGAAAGAAATTCAAATATATGCCCTCAGGGAGGTGGGAAAGCACTTCCTTGCGGGAAAGGACCTCGTAGAAAGATAACACTGTATATGGTGGAAGGAGTTTCCATAGCTAGACCGCAGTCTTTTTGGTGTCTTCTGTGATGTCAACCAAAAAGACCCACCATCTCGAAGAGGAAATTGAAGCAGAAATTACTTATTCTTGATGAGTGTAGGTCACTGCTCCACTGTTAATAAATGCATTTTATATCACTTTATTCATTCAGCAGAGGTTTATTGAGCATCCAGTATACACTAGACTCTACAAGTTTATGACAAAGAAATGAATAAAACCTAGTCAATGTCCTGAAGAGTTAGAACCATTCTACTATGAAATTAATACATAGAATTTATCTTTTCTCAGATAAAGAGACTAAACACAAAATTTTGGTGATGTATTTGGATATTGTAAACTCATCCACAATTTTGTATTGCATTTTTTTTCATAAAAATAGAAATTAGCAAAAGTAACTCTCCAATTTGACTTAAATCATATATAAACTCCAGCCACCTTTGTTAAGGCTTAAGAGGCTGTGACATTAATATTCATAGCAATGGTACTTGTTATAGTAAAAAAGTGCAAATAATCCAAATATTTATCTACTGATAAATGGTTATAGAAAGTATGGCATATCTATACAATGGAATATTATTTATCAATAAAAAGAAGTTAAGTACTGACATTCTACATCACAGAGGAATCTTGAAGACATTATGCTAAGTAAAAGAAAACAGTAAAAAAAAAAATCACATATTGTATGATACCATTTTATATGAAATTCCAGACCAAGCAAAGCTATAGAGACAGAAATTAGATTTGTGTTGCCTAAGGCCTGGGGATTTGGAAGGAAATGAGAGTGACTACTAAAGGGACTGGGCTATCTTCTGTGGGTCATGAAAGTGTTCTAAAGTTGATTGGGGTACTATTTGTACACTCTGTAAATATACTAAAAACCACTGAATTGTACAATTTAAATAAATGAATTATTTGGTATGTGAATTTCATCTCCATCATTCAACTGTGCACACACACACACACACACACACACACACCTATATAAATCTATAGACTCTTTAGCCACAATGTTTTTTTTTAGTCCTAAATGTTCAACTTACTAGCAGTATGGCCTTGATTAAGTTACTTAACCTCTCTGTGCCTCATATTTACCATCTGTACAATGGGTATGAAAATAGTACCTACTTTATAGGATTATTGTGAACATTAAAGTTAATTGATATACATGTAAAGAACCTATAGGAGTGTCTGGAATACGGTCAGAGGTAAATACTTGTTTATTCTTACTGCTGTTTTTCCTATTTCTACTACTATTGGTAATATAACACTAACATTATTTTCATAATTATTTTAATTATCATTTATTCTAAGTCCAGCCTTATGGATTTAATCCACGGAAAATGTATTTGACCTCCTTTTGTTTACGTATGCTGACTAAATTGTAGCTAAATTTCTACCTAGACCCCGTCGTTTTTTTTAATCAGTTACATAAAAAACCTTGTCCTGGGACTTAGACCCATATTTCTTCGTAAAAAGATTAACACCTTATTTGATATAAAGTAGGAACTTATATATTTTTTTCCTACTAAGGTAATGCAAATATTATGTGCACACTCTGCTCAATAAAAGCCAACCTATTAAGCTGGATAATGTCACTTAGTGCACAGCAGCTTACTATATATTTCCAAGTAGGATGGCACAGTTATAATATCAGCTTTATGGCAAGGATATGGGATAATAACAGACCACTAAGAGATTGACTATAACCATTTAATTTTTTTTTTTCATATAAAATCCTCAGGATATGGTTCCTCCAAAGGGAAAAAGCAAAATCTTTAACTGTTATAGCTCTACTCTCTTTTTTATCTTCACATCTCTGTAAGTCTTGATTTAGGCTAAATGCATCATTAATCTTTAACATATCCACCTAAGAACACAAAGTCAAATAGAATAATGAGTGGCATTACAAGGAATACAAAGTGGCACACTCAAGAATGGAATCAACTATTCCACATGCTGCATAATTACACACACCCACTACCTTGCAAAGTGCCAGACCCCCCAAAAAATAAAATAAAATAAAGCTTTGATGAGTAAGAATCAGAATATGTTAATTAGTCAGTTGATTTGGGAACAAAGCCAAGAACCAGAAGGTTAGCTTGTAATATCAAATCTTGTCAGGCATGAACTTTACCTTGAAGCTTTGTAGTCATAATTTATTTCTTTTTTTTTAAAGATTTTATTTATTTATTTGAGAGAGAGAGAATGAGAGACAGAGAGCACGAGAGGGAGGAGGGTCAGAGGGAGAAGCAGACCCCCCGCTGAGCAGGGAGCCCGATGTGGGACTCGATCCCGGGACTCCAAGATCACGACCTGAGCTGAAGGCAGTCGCTTAACCAACTGAGCCACCCAGGTGCCCCATAATTTATTTCTTTAGGTCTCTTATTTTGATTTCAGAAAACATGGTTTTAGTCACAGGTGTGTTATTTACTAGTTGGGTAGCATTGAGTGAAACTTCAATCAAACCATCATGTATGGGAGACTGATTATCTCATTGGTTCTCAATCTTCATTCAGTGTCAAAATCAACTGGAGCAGAGCCTGAGATCCACACATAGGGATGTGCTTTCCACTGGATATCCCAATGTGCAACCACAGCAGGGAACCTATCAGAAGAAATAATCTCCATGGTCTCTTAGTCTACATCTAAGGTTTTCTATCTGTGTAGATATCCTGACTCAGTTCTCAGTAACAACATAGCATTATTTCATAGAAGAGGAAGTTTAAATGATTAGTAGAATACTTTGAAAAGTTGTTTTAAAAAATTTATACTTTTTTGATTTCACTTATACAATGAAGGCAAAGAAAATAAAATATTTCGCTTATGTTACTTTAGCAAAAAGAAAAGGCTGTAATAGAGAGGAAAAACAAACAAACAAACACCAAAACAAAACAAAGCATAAAAATCTACATTCATATGTTATCCTTCCTACTAGATAAATCAAGGAAAAACCCTGTAGAGGAAGAAACAACAATACTTTGAAAAGGTAAGCTTTCCTTTGTCTCTCTTTCAAACTATTCATATATATCCTCATGCATTTGAACAATTGTTTTTAAACAGTTTGATGTATTCAAAATAGAATATAAGGCTCAGGAAACGTTATTTTATCTGTCACCCTTGTTCCACTAAGCCAAACCAGTTACAGAAAAAAATCAAGGGCTTAATTTTAATCAAAGGGAGTTTGGCTCAAGTTTTATAGCTTTTCCTTCTCTCCCCTGAACCATATGATTGCAAATAAATACAGTACACAAATCCCGTGGCAGTCTCCACTAGGGTATCATGTTCCTCTCTTGATCAAGAGCCCACACTTCCTTACCATCACACCCTACCAATCTAAGGAGAGAACACTTCACTCTCAATTTGGTTTTCCCTACATAGCAGGACATTTGGTACAGAGGTCAACTACTGACTTTCTTCAGCTAGTTCCTGCAATACAGTAACACACACTTGACTCTCCTGCCTTTCTCTATGCTTCTGAGAGAATACAATTCATCTTCTCTAGCTCTGGCAATAACCATAGGCTCCAAACACCTTTATCTCTGGAAATTCTAGACTGGTGAATAGTATGAAATTTTTATGACCCAGTAGATCAAGGCTTTCTCCCAATCTGAGACCTGTCAGTTGACCATGGATATCTACCTTTAGAGGACCACAAACTTTACGTTTCAGAAGGTGGACCTTCACTTCAATTAGAATAGCTCCGTTTGCTTGGAAACATATTTCAAGTTCCTTATTGGCAAAGTCTATTCTCTTTCTATAATACAAGCAATTAAGTAACGCCCCTGCCTAAGCACTGTAATCAACACTTTGCCCATACAGTTTACAGTCTTAGACACCACAATAAAAGTATTACTTTGCCTCTTTAATACTTGAAGAAACTGTGACTTGGAAAGGGTAAATACTTTGTCATAGGTCCCATAGCTTAGCAATGTGGCCAGACATGAAGTTTACTTCACACTAGTTATCTACCTGCACCAAATCTTACCTTGTGTCTTGAAACAATATGATTGTTTTTTATTGTTTTGATTTGTTTTCTTTTTACTCTCTGTCAAACAGTCCTCACGTCCACTTCTTAACTAATGGATAAGAATCTTTTGGGACTCAGAGTGATTTGGAGTCTTTTTGCTCCTTTTGGGAGGTAGACTCCAAAAGCAAATAGGGTCCATGATCATCATCTTCTTTAGTACTAAATATCTTCAAGGGAGTTAAGCACATTAAACTCTACTATGACACTTGCTGTCTATGACAGGGCAATAGCAGACTCCTTTCTGGAGGATCAAAGTTGTATTTCATTTTTTTCCATTATCCTCATGGATTTCGTGACTATCAAGTATTGTTGTCAAAATAGATTTTATTGGATAAGTACTGCTCCTTCATGTATAAAATTAACAAGTTGCAGGCAAATAACCATGATAGTTTGTTTAAATAAAAATGATGTTCTCAGTTGGCAAGATGATTTAATTCCAGCCAAAAGCAAAGCAAAAATAAAATTCCTTATTTTAATGCATGCATTCTTTTTTTTTTTTTTTTAAAGATTTTTATTTATTTATTTGAGACAGAGAGAATGAGAGAGACAGAGAGCACATGAGAGGGGGGAGGGTCAGAGGGAGAAGCAGGCTCCCCGCCGAGTAGGGAGCCCGATGCGGGACTCGATCCCGGGACTCCAGGATCATGACCTGAGCCGAAGGCAGTCGCTTAACCAACTGAGCCACCCAGGCGCCCCTAATGCATGCATTCTTTATTTTTGAAAAAAAAAAATTAGTTAAAATTATGTTGAAAATTGATCAAGAGGTCTGAAGTTCCAAATATTCTGGAATGGACCTACTGTTGTAATGTTTCCTTGACTAGAAACTCCTACAGAATGTCTTATTATAAAAATAATCTTTATTGTTTGATCTGATAGCATCTTTTATTTCCTAAGTACACCTTTAAAAGATTCATCTTCATTAACAACATTGTTTTCCTAGTATGAGTTTCACATGTGGTATTTTAAATACTAATGACAGTGGCTGACTTTAGTCGAACAATTACTGTTTTGGAAGCCCTGTGCTAAGAACTATTATATAATGCTGTTGTTGAATTCTCTCAACAACCCTGAGATACAAATATTATTAAATGCATTTTACACATGAAGAAATACAGCCAATAATAAGGCAAAATCTGCATTACACCAGATCTTTTTGACTTTGGAGCTTGGAATCTTTACAGGACTATGCTACAGTCTCTTGTCCATTTCATCATCCCTTCAGCTTCTGTAGTGATTTTTACATAGCATTGATGTTAACCATGTCGCTCTTTTACTGAAATAACTCAGATGCAGTTTTTCACACCCCCCCACAAAAAAAAAACAAATTAGTTGCAAACAATCGTTTTTGCTTGTTTGTTTTTAATATGTAAGGCATTTTGCATGTAAAAGAAAAAATCTGTATATCTTTCAAAACTGTCATGGCTTATCGATTTTGTTTGTCTTTGTCACTTTAAGATTTTTCCCTTTCTCTGAAGGTTGATTGAAAATGTGTTTTCATTGGGGCGCCTGGGTGGCTCAGTTGGTTAAGCGACTGCCTTCGGCTCAGGTCATGATCCTGGAGTCCCGGGATCGAGTCCCGCATCGGGCTCCCTGCTCGGGAGGAGCCTGCTTCTCTCTCTGACCCTCCCCCCTCTCATGTACTCTCTCTCATTCTCGCTATCTCAAATAAATAAATAAAATCTTTTTAAAAAAAAAAAAAAGAAAATGTGTTTTCATTAACATTTCTTGTTATGGTAGTGTTCTGATGAAAATTAAATGGCGAAGTGTAAGGAATTTATTACTCAAAACTTGAGTCTAATTACTCCAAGTGACTGAGAATAGATTTGACTTGTAGTTATTGTGAAAAAAAGTTCTAACTAATTTGTAAGAAAAGGCAGCATTTTAGAAAAATTCCTTTCTTCAAGAACTGAAGTTTTGCATATGCCTTGCAGACTCACAAATCAAGGTACTTTAAATGCTATTTCATTTGTTCAAACTACCTACGTAAATTAGCATGTGAAAAATCTGTATTAGTCCTTCCTTTATCAATAAAAAATCAACTGATTTTGCAGTAAGTTTCCACAGCATTAAAGCAGAGTAATAACTACTTCTCAAAGTAAATGATAAAATTTCCTCATTCAAAAACACAAAGGTGACTTCTCCACAGACTTTCTAAATAGTTATTAAATCCAAAATTAGAGTCTATTGCCACCATTAGGTTTTTTATCCACTGCATAGCATTTTATAATTTTGTCCTTTTTTTTCCCCCCTAACTCTCTTAAAAGACAAGCAGTAAAGTAGGTGAAATTTGTTTTTGTCCCAGTTTCCACTTCCCACTTGTCCTACAAATCACATCTCCTCTCCATCCCCAGCCACCCACGTCTCTCATGGCAACCCTAGCTGCTCTGGACTCTTACGAAATGCTTCTGGATGGGATTCTGAAAATTGTCTTTACCAGTATAACTTAATTGAGCTCTCAGCAACCTGAATAAGGACAATAATCAGAAGAAGAATCATATTTTAGGAATTTCTGGGAAAGAAAGGAGAGAGACTGACATGAAATCTTCTAGCGTCCCTCTGTTTTTCACTTCTGATCCCAACAAATTATCCTCTAGAATCAGACATTATCCCTTGGGATGTAACTGTTTGTAAATTAGACTATAAAATGCATTACTTTTAGTGGTTTCACTTGTTTCTTCACCAAGCACAGTTTTACTACCGAGGATGGAGACTTTCCCTTTATTATTCAGCAGTTTACCTTCAGTTCATAGGAGAATGCTTAACACATAAAGCAAATCCATATTTAAGTGAGTTTAAAATCAAGATCTGCCTGAGTCAAAAGGACTATTTTATGAATGGAGTGTAGGCCATTTGCATGTTCTTACCAAGTGATTACTTTTCTATCCAACATGTCATTAATTTCGGTAGTGGTAATTTTTACAATATAACATGAAAAAACTTACCATGATTACACAATGACAGTCAAAAAACTCATGTATAAGTCATCTCTTCTCTAAATGTCATCCCTTGGCCAACTTATGTTTGAGAAATAACATATCAATTGTTTTATAGGAAGTTTTTACAGGAATACGTATTTACTAAATGCATAGAAATGAAAAATATTGAAAATGAACTAGATTTTAAACCATGAGACTTAGTAATATGTAACAGTTTTATTGAAGGTTTAAGGTGAATTGAGCCCTACCCACAGAATCAGTTGCATTCCTATACACTAAGAATGTACTATCTGAAAGAAAATTAAGAAAATAATGCCATTTGCAATAGCACCGAAAAGAATGAAAAACTTAGGAATAAACTTTACTAAGAAGATGAAAGACTTGTACACTAAATCAACAAAATTTTGATCAAAGAATTTAAATAAGACACAAAAGAAAGTAAAGAGTTCATGGATTAGAGTACTCTTAATATTGTTAAAATATTCATACTACCAACATTGACCTACAAATTCAATGAAATCCCTATCAAAATTCCAATGATATTTTTCACTGGAATAGAAAAAAGAAATTCTAAAATTTACATGGAGACACAAAAGACCCCAAGGAGCCAGAACAATCTGGAGAAAGAACAAAGCTAGAGACATCAAACTGTCTGATTTCAAAATATATTCCACAGTAAAAAGTATTATGTAATTAAACCAGTATGATATTGTCAAAAAAAAAAAGACATACAGACCAATGTAACAGAACAAAAAGCCCAGAAATAAATCCATGCATATACGGTTGATTGATTTTCAACATGATACCAAGGAAAAAACAACGAAGAAAAAATAATCTCTTCGATGATTGGTGATGGAAAAATAGGATATCCACATGCAAAATAATAAATTTAGATACATATCTTACAATATATACAAAAATCCACTACATCAAAAACTAATGATGTAAATTACGGTGATTAACATAAAATAATAATAATAAATAAATGAATAAAATACAAACGATATATACAAAAATCAACTCAAAATTATTTTTTTTCTTTTCTTTTCTTCTTATTTAAATTCCAGCTAGTTAACATACAGTGTAATATTAATTTCAGGTGTAGAATTTAGTAATTCATCACTTACATAAAACACCCAGTGCTCATCACAACAAAAAATGGATTTCTTAAAACTAAGACCTGAAACTATAAAACTCTTAGAAGAAAATATAGAGGAAAATTTTCATGATACTGAACGTGGCAACAATTTCATGACTCTCAACCAAAGCAAAGGCAATAGAGGCAAAACTATATAAAGGGGACCATATAAAATTAAAAAATTGGTGCACAACAAAGGAAGCAACCAACAGAATGAAAAAGAAATCTGCTGAACGGGAGAAATTATTTGCAAACTGTCTACCAGATATGGAGTTAATTTACAAAAGCTATAAGGAGCTTTTACAACTCAGAAACAACAACACTATACTAACAACCAGATTAAAAAATTGACTAAAAATCTGAGTATGCATTCCTCAAAGAAGATATGCAAATGGACAACAGGTATTTGAAAAGATATTCGGGATGCCTGGGTGACTCAGTAGGTTAAGGATCTGCCTTCAGTTCAGGTCATGATCCCAGTATCCTGGGATGGAGCCCCACATCAGGCTCTCTGCTCAGTGGGGAGCCTGCTTCTCCCTCTCCCTCTGCCTGCTGTTCCCCCTGCTTGTGCTCTCTCTCTTTCTCTCTCTCTCAAATAAATAAATAAATCTTAAAAAAAATTAAAAATGGACTAAAAATCTGAGTAGATTCTTTCAAAGGAGATATGCAAATGGGCCACAGGTATTTGAAAAGATGCTCAATGTCACGAATCATCAGGGAAATGTAAATTAAAATCATAATGAAATATCACCTGTTGGGATGGCTATTATAAAAAGGAAAGAAAAGAAATAAAAACAGCAACAAATGTCAGTGAGGATGTAGAGAAATTGGAACCCGTGTGCATTTTTGGTGGGAATGTAAAATGGTACAGCCACTATGAAAAGCAGTATGAAGGTTCCTCAATAACTTTTTTTTTTTTTTAATTTACCATATGATCCAGCAATCTCACATCTGGGTATTTATCCAAAAGTTCTGACATCAAGATCCTGAAGATACATTAGCACCACGATGTTCTTTACAGCACTATTCATGAATTGTGGAAACAATCTAAATGTCCATTGAAAAATACACTAATAAATTATAAACATATATACAATGGAATACTATTCATCCTTTAAAAAATAAAAAAGGAAATCCTACTATCCGAGACAATATGAATGGACCTAATCAAAATAAGCAATCATAGAAGAACAAATACTACATGATTTCACATATCAAAAATAGTCAAACTCATAGAATCAGAGAATGGAATGGTGGTTACCAGAGCTTGGGGGAGAGAAGGAAGTGGTAAGTTGCTAATCAACAAGCTTCAAGTTTTAATAATCCAAGATGAATATGTTCTAGAGATCTTTTGTACAACATTGTGCCTATAGGTAAAAGTACTGTATCATATTCTTAATTTGTTAAAAGACTAGATCTTATATTAAATGTTCTTACCACAAAAAAATAAAGTTTTTAAATTGTACAATAAATAATAAAAACGTTAGAAGCATATTGTCATGCATGTAGCATATGTATCATCTATGACCCAAAATGTGAGGATACTGAATTTTCCCAAAGACAGAGGTCATTAGAATAGGTTAAAACAAAAAACAAAAACAAAAACAAAAACTAAGACCAGCTATATATGCCCTACATGAAAGATATCTAAAACAGTTTTAAAGATTAAATGACAAAATATAAGACAAGTACCCATAAAAATAAAGCAAATAAGGAATTACTAATATCAGAAAATGTATATTTAAGATTGAATGTATCAAATAAGATAAAGAATATTTTGAGGATAAAGATAAAATTTTTGAAGACTATGGACTGCCATGAGCTGTTTCAGGCATGTCAAAGAAGTCAATATGTAACGCCAAAAAGAAATGAGGACATGTGGGTGTTGATACACACACCCACAAACTGAGACAGAAAGAATTTTACCCCCCGCATTCCTCTCACAGTGCATGATATTTTTGTAAAAATCAATGGTGCACTTGGCCAAAAAAAAAAAACTTAACCAAAATACTTAAAGATATTATATTCTGTTATCATAACCCAATTTAATTAGAAAAAGTTAAGTTGACAAAAGGACTCTTAACTACTTAGTTAGATATGAAGAAACAAATAAAAAAAGAAAGAAACATCAATAGCCAATTCTCAAATCAAAGAAATAATCTAAAGGAAAAAAATTGAAATCCAGAAAACAATCAAAAGGGTAATATTTCACCTCACTTCTTGAATTAATTTTGAGAATATTTATTTTAATAAGAATTAGTACAACTTATCCTAGTAATTTATTATTTTGTCATCTGTCTGCATGCAGTAGTCTAATTTAGTCAAAAGGACTTATAGTTATAACACCATTTTCTTTCTCATTCTTAATATTGTCTATTTTGTCCTTGTAAATGTGATCCAATTCAAGAAACCTAGCAACATAATCTGTTATACAAATTGGAAACACATAATAGAATAATATCAAAACATGCTGAAACACCATCCATTAAAATTGTTCTGCCATTTACTAATAAAAATTTCAGAATAAAAATGAAAATTATAAAACTACTTAAAGCTACAAGAATATTTTCTAAAAATTCAGCAGGGAATAATGAATTCTAGAGTAGTAAAACCCTATTGATGAAAATCATGATATAGACATAGAAGCGGAGTGCCATTTTTTCCTTCTAGATCTGAGAATTTGCTTTTAGGAAATCCAATAAGGGTGGGATGTGGATTATGTTGCTAGGGACCATTGTTTGTGCTAAACATGACTGACTCTGCAAATTACATCTGGCTTGGGAGGAACCACATATAATCTATGGGAAAGATATAGCTGGGGCTTCCCTTAATGTGGTGAGACTTGTGTTATATTTGAAGATCAGCAGAGAGGTTTACTTTTCTGGAGCAGAATGTGCAGGAAGGAAGCATGTTATGTGTTCAGAAACGAAGCAGAATTTTAGAGGCTATGCTAAGAACTCTGTATTCATTTACTCTGAATAAACTAGGGAGACATTTTACTTAGGATTCCAAGGACTGAGTCAGGAGAATAAAGAAGAATATGTTGTATAATTGCCTGAGGATGTCAGAACCTTCTATCCTTTATGACCTCTTGGAAAATCATGAAATTTGCACCATCAGCGTGAATGTCCTTTTCCCTCCAGTTCCAGTCTACAGCGGTAGTACAGGGTCGGAGTAGGTGAAAAGGTAGATGTAATCGGGCTTGAGGTAATGCCAAGGGGAATAATGAAATGAGATATTGGCAGAGTAGAGAGAAACACAACATAAAATGAAATGTACTAGAGTGATTAAAATAATTAGACATGGATTTGAAGCTGGATGAAGAATGAACAAACTGCAAAAAGTAAGAAAAAAGGAGTGGTAGCTATAGAGTGATCTGATGTGTGAAAATAGAATAAGACAAGTTATCATAAAATATAAATACATGACATATCTTTAGAGGTAAAGATTTAATATAATAAAAATATTGACTCTAGGAAATTAATTAATTTTAGGAAAATATATACCTACATGTTTAAAAGTCTATTGATGGGATAGCTTTCATATTGAGAACCACTATAAAAACACTATAATCAAGTCAATATTTTATTGGTATAAATATAAATAATTAGATCACTGATACAGTAGATAGTATTCAGAAATAGAGGACATTCATATGATTAAATCATGCACATACAAAGAGATTTTTACATATTGGCGAGAATTAGTAAGCAATACAATGTAGAAATGGGCAAAAGGTGTGAAAAGACTTCACATATGAGCAAATTTACATGTCTAAAAATGTATAAAAAGATGTTCAATCTCCTTAGTACTCATGGAAATACAAATAAAATCACAATTAGTTACCACTGTATCCTTGACAGGTAAAATAAAAAAAAAAATAGAATGAGAACATCTATTGCTAACATTTCTTGCTAGTACAGATGCACATTCTAAAAATATTATTTAAAAAAATCTGTGCAACAACTTTTATATTTATTAAAATAAAATATGTTTACCTTATAGCGTCACTCCTAGAAATCTATTCCGCAGAAATAAAAATTTTAGTACTTAAAGCTACACATGCACAGATATTTATTATAGATCTGTTATAAGCAAGCAAAGTAAATACCCAGCAATAAATGAATGGAAAGATAAAATTATGGGAGAGTTAGACCATGGAATATTATATAGTTTCTTATTTAAAAAAAAATAAGGATTTATTTATATGAGAGGAGAAAAAGAGCAGGGGGAGAGGCACAAGAGAGAATCCTCAAGCAAACTCCCACTGAGAGTGGAGCCCCAATCCCAGGACTCTGAGATCATGACCTGAGCCGAAATCAAGAGCAGGATGCTTAACTGACTGAGCCACCCAGGTGCCCCAAAGTCTTTTAAAATGCATAGAAAAATCTACTTCCTACACATTCTGTTCAGAAAAGTAAATCTCTCTGCTGTTCTTCAAATACAACACACCATGCATGCTCCACAATTCTGTTGTGCTTGACTGATATTCACCAAGATATGTACTTGGTTAACTTCCTCAGCTACTTTAATGTTTTGCACACATCTCAGCCTGATCATGTTACTGAGTTTTGAAAAGCACTTTCTACATGTGGTAGGCAGAATTCTAGACTTCCTGCCCCCTGGTGGTGTACGCTGCCTCTGTTATCTCCTTGATAGAAGGGCCCCACTTTTTAATATGATGTGATTTCTCTCCTGCAATTAAGTTATATTCAATAGCAATGGTGAAGGGATTTTGCAGATGTATTTAACTTTTTCATCCATTTAACATCGAAATGTATTTTTTTAGACAGTTGTAAACTGCAAGACAAAAGGTTTAGTTCTGATACTAATAATACATTTCCCAGAAATTATAGGCATTGTGACTTCATCGATACATGGATTTTATTTCTTTTCCACATAGCTGTGAATAAAAGTTGGTTTTCATTTCATTCAATGTAGAAATTGCAAGCATAGTAGTATTTCAATGAAAGAGCATGCATAATTCATGATTTTTAATATTTAATAGATTTTTACACCATATGGTTTAACAAGGTAAAGATACAAACTGGAAAAGCATGGGGCAAAGAAGTGTTTATTTCCAATGGATAGAAATAAACATGTGATGTCACATATTTCTGCTCAAGAAATATTAGATGTAATTAAGTCTTATCAAAAGGAACAGAGAAAAGTTGAGAGATGCCTAATTCAAACTGCTATCTCTGTGGGGGTCATAACTTGGCTAACTTATTCTGAAAACAGTACCTTTCTCTTTTATTGAAGATACCTCAGAAGTGAGGATGATTCCTTCTCATAACGAATCCAAATGCTTACTTTCTAAATCTTATTTTCTCTGGAGAGTAATCATCTTTCATCCAAGTATAAGTCTGATTTCTGGTACTGGATATAAAGTGGTAGCTTGGTTCAGAGGAAGCCTCCCTCTGAGAAAAATAATAAAATCTGGATAACATACAAAATATCAGCTTTTGAGAGGATCAAAGAGCAACCATCAAGGCAGCTATGTTGGGCATGGTGAGAGGGGATTGGTCACAATGCTGAAAAGGAGTAAAATGATCTACTGATTTATTATACATGCCTGACATTGCCAATTTTCCACTTCGATCACCTGCCAATCTGTAAGCTCTGTGAGATGTAGAAGTTCAGTAGATAGTGGTGGCTCAGAGCCTTTGGCATTCTCCCCAACTTAGGAAGAGAAACCTTGCTGTTCAGAGCTATTCACGCCAGCCAAGAATTAAGGGACCAGGATTTTAAAAAAAAAAAAAAAAAAGGAACTGCAGAGAAGTGAATGCCAAATTTGCACCACTTTTTGCCTACGCAGATGCTTACAGGCAATTGTCTGAAAAACTAAGAAAGCAACAGATAAGAGGCTAAAAATCTCAAAAGAGCTTTCAGGAGAGTTAAGGTGTTGAGAAAACAAACAAATAAATAAAAAATAGAAATTTAAATCCAGCTAAGAAAGGGAAGGAAACTGTTCAACAATTCGTGTTTCAGATGAGACCCTTCAAATACTATTTCCAAGAGATTGAAGCAGATCAGAATAGTCCTTACAAAAACTATAATGTAGCCCGGAAACATGCCAGGTTCTGATGAATCAAGATGATTTCCCCTTATACTCTTTATGTATATGTATCTTTATCGCTTCCTCTCCCTCTCTATCTACCTGTTATCTACCTACCTACCTACCTGCCTGTTTATCTACCTACCTATCTACCTCTCCATCTCCTTTCTACTATAAGTGATACACAGCTGGAATGATTTATTAATAAAGAAACTCCAGACCTATGGTTTCACCATTGAAGTCTTTTGTTTTATTGTGAAATGGGAGCAATATATTTGAAAAGACCAAAAAAAAACCTTTTTTATTATTATTGATTTTGTTATTATTATTATTATTGTTATGACGATGATGATGATGATGATGTAGTGATTCAAAACTTGAAAGTCATTTTGGGATATTGTGGTACCTGAGAACATCCTTATGAATAATGAGTTCCTTATATTCATTCACCAGTTTTTATTTCTGCTTATTTTAATGTTTTAGTATTATAAGTTTTAGAAAATAGTATTATAAGTATTTAGTATTATAAGTTTTAGAAAAATAATATTGCTTTTGGTATGTCTAGAGAAGAAATATTCTTTGGCAATAATCATGTTTAATAATTTTGACATTGGGCTAGTTTTATGCTGCTACATATTTACTTGGTTTTTAGTGCATTCACTAACTCTTTATAAGTCTTTAAATTATAAATTGATTTCTTGTAGTCCTTTATAACTTAATGGACAGAAGGAATTTACATAAATTACTTTGATGGGTCTATGCTTGAGACATATTATAAAATTAAGAGCTTTGGACAAATGGGTATCCATTTGTGCAAATAAGTGTTTATTAACTAGTTAAAACATTGAACTTTATGTTACTTTTACATTCTAAATGGCAATCTTTTAGCTTTACAAATTAAGGATTTGTCAACTATCATTCAAATATCAATTTTCAATGACCTAAAGGAATCTAAGTAGAAAAAAGGAGAGAAAACAGAACAAATTTTAACAACATATGAAAACACTCTCTTTTTACTCTTTCAGCCAGATATATTATCTAATCTGAACATGAAAGAACACTAAATTTGGTAAATAGTAAATTCCTTTTTTTTCCAATGAGTTAAAAAACACAGCAGGTTTACTTGGAGAAGAAAGTTGATAAGTCCCATTAATCTTTTATCATGAAGGTACTTGATTCATGTTCCATGATTACTAATCAGATACTTAATTCTAGGCCCATTTACAAAGAAAAAAATCAAAATATTTTAATTCTGACAGCTGAGATACCAACAAATAAAACTTCATAATTTTTTTCTGTTTTATGTAGATTTCCTTTTTAATTAAAATACAATGTTTATAATCATCACTGAATCCAGTTTGGTGAAACTACTCAGAATTTTCTGGTGTGATTTATGGTTAAGTATATATATTAATTTTACATTAAAATTTATTTTTACTAGGACTCACTGGTGATTTGTGTTATTTTATAACATTGTATCTGAAATTATAATACATCTATTATTTCTTGAAAAATCCTTAATCAATGTATATTTAGAGATAAAATGAACAAATCTAAATATATTTCCAAAAAAGAAAAAAATATATAAGAATATATACCATATCCAGGGGCGCCTGGGTAGCTCAGTCTGTTAAGTGTCTGCCTTTGGCTCAGGTCATGATCCCAAGGTCCTGGGATAACCCCCAGGTCGGCTCCCTGCTCAGTGGGGAGTCTGCTTCTCCCTCTCTCTCTGCCTCCCCCTTCCACTAGTGTTCTCTCTCTTGCTCTCTGTCTCAAATAAATGAATAAAAATACAATATTTTTTTTAAAAAAGGAATACATATCATACCCAAATGAGAATAAGCTTTTGTAATGCAATGAATCTCAAGGATTTTTGGTGATAGACTTTCTAAAATGATGTGTCAGATTCTAAGATGAAAGAAGCATGTATAACTTTGAAAACAATATGGGTCTTTTTTTTTTTTTAAAGATTTTATTTATTTATTTGACAGAGACAGAGATAGCGAGAGTAGGGACACAAGCAGAGGGAGTGGGAGAGGGAGAGCAGGCTTCCCACTGAGGAGGGAACCCGATGTGGGACTCGATCCCAGGACCCTGGGATCATGACCTGAGCCGAAGGCAGACGCTTAACGACTGAGCCACCCAGGCGCCCAACAATATGGGTTTTTGAACCATTGAATTGATTGGCTTGTAGACATATTGCTTTAAATACAAGATTAACTTTTTTCAATTAAAGATGAGTATGGGTCAAAAGAGATATAGAGAGTAACTACTTTAACAAATATTGCTTTACTGATTTTGTTACAACTCACCAAAACTTTTTTGAATGCAATGGTCCAAAGGTCTTGCCCAGTATAATATGTACACATAAAAATTTCTAGAAGAATGTGCCAAAGTGAAAATCAGACATATAGTGAAAATAATTTGTTGAGAATGACAAAAATCTAAAATGAAAACAATATTCATTGTAGTATTTTTAATATGGACATAGTTATGCATAACATACAATAAGAGATGTTCAGTAGAGTTCAATATTAACTTATTGGTCTTCTTTCCAGAGGACAGGTAGGAACCCTCTGGCAAATGATTGAAAAATATCAGCTAGGTACTCTTTTGTCAGGAATTTCCTTCCTTTTATTTCTCAGCTTCTCCAGTTCCTGTGGATATTCTGAAGTGTGGACTTAACAGACTTTTTATTCTTTATATATACTAATCTGTGTTGCAAAGTGTATGTGTACACAGACAGACACACACATAAGTTCCTTGTCATTATTTAACATTAAAAATACTATTAATTTTATTTTGTTATGAAACCTTACAGAATAATAATTAACATTTATTGACTTCAATTTGCCAAATCTTCAAAAGCACTTAACATGGATGATTTGTTTTAATGCTCAGAACAACTCTGTAAGGAAAACGCTATTGCTGCAATTCCCATTCTTCATTAAATGAACACAATCAGTAAAGGAAACTGTTCAGACTCACTCTAACTGGAGATCGGGAAGGGAATCTCACACATAAGCTATTTGAGCCCTGCCTATTACATCGCCATTAACGAGCATTTGTTGACTTATAGTACAGATTTGTTTGGGTTCATTTTTTTGTATTTATTTTATATATTTCATAGAGCCTGGCTGTTCTCCAATGTGCTCTACAGATTCCTAGCTCTCTGTTTGACTTGTTGACACTGGTTATGCTTCTCTTTATCTCAGTCGTTCCCTATCTCTGACCTCAGCAACCTCTGCCCATGTCCATGCACCTGGCCACGCCGTGGTTCTTCTGCTGGCATCATTTTACACATAAGAGCTTTACAAAAAAATAATAAAATCATATCTCTGTTGGAGGCTGAGCAAAAGAATCACAACCAATAGCATAGTGGAGTAAAACTTCTTTTTGGACATAGTCAAAATGCTCTTTTGGCTCTAGTTCTCTAATTGTTTTTCAGTGTTTTACTCCAAGAGGCTGTAGAAAAACAGCTGATTACTGATTATATTTAGTGGAAAACTCTGTAACAGAAAATACTGCCATTCTCTCCAAATTAAAAAAAAAAAAAAAAAAAAGGTAGGGGGCTGGTGGTAAGGGATACTTTGTTCATTCTCTTTTGTTTGTTTGTTTTTGTAACAGTTTTATAAACATTTTCTACTTTTATTTTTTTTATTTTTTTAAAGATTTTTTATTTATTTATTTGAGAGAGAGAATGAGAGAGAGCACATGAGAGGGGGGAGGGGCAGAGGGAGAAGCAGACTCCCCGCCGAGCAGGGAGCCCGATGCGGGACTCGATCCAGGGACTCCAGGATCATGACCTGAGCCGAAGGCAGTCGCTTAACCAACTGAGCCACCCAGGCGCCCCCATTTTCTACTTTTAAAACAATATTCACTTTTGGTGCACGTTGGTGGCTAAGCTGGTTGTGTCCAACTCTTGATTTTGGCTCAGGTCATGATCTCATGGTTGTGAGATTGAGCTCTGTGTCAGACTCTGTGCTGGGTGTGGAACTTGCTTAAGATTCTCTCTCTCTCTCCCTCTGTCCCACCCCCCAGCTCATGAACTCTCTTACTCTCTCTGTCAAAAAATAAATAAATAAAAAATAATAAAAACAATATTCACTTTATATTAATTGATATTAATATTTTCAGAGAAAAATATTTCTATATTATCTAGGATAAATCATGCTAACTTCCATCATCTGCAGAAAAAATATAATGAGTTAGCCTTTATTATTCATGTTAACATGGATTATTTTTACAAAATGATTCTGAAAAAGATAAAGCATAAGTGTCACAATAATTAAACATATATTAACATTAATAGGTATATGAAAAGATGCTCATTGTCACTAACCATCAGAGAAATGCAAATCAAAACCACAATGAGATATCACCTCACATCTCTTAAGATGGCTATTACTAAAATGTCAAAAAGGAACAAGTATTGGCGAGGATGTAGAGATCTGGGAATCTTGGTGCACTATGGGTGGGAATGTAAATTGGTATAGCCATTATGGAAAACAATATGGAGGTTCCTAAAAAAATAAAAAATAAACCTGTCATATGATCCAGCAATCCCACTTTTGGGAATATACCCAAAGGAAATAAAATCACTATCTCAAAAAGATATCTGTACTCCCATGTTCACTGCAGCATTATTCACAACAGCCAAGATATAGAAACAATCTAAATTACCTTAACATCTGTCCCTTGACAGATGAATGGATAAAGAAAACACAGTGTGTCTGTGTGTGCATGGGCACGCACACACCCACCCACCCACCCACATACCCTGGAATATTATTTGACTTTTTTTTTATTTTTTTAAAAGATTTTATTTATTTATTTGAGAGAGAGAAACAGCATGAGAGGGGATAGGGTCAGAGAGAGAAGCAAGCTCCCCGCTGAGCTGGGAGCCCTATGTGGGACTCGATCCCAGGACTCCGGTATCATGCCTGAGCCGAAGGCAGGCGCTTAACCAACCGAGCCACCCAGGTGCCCTATTATTTGACTTTAAAGAAAAGAAATCCTGTCATTTGCAACAACATAGATGGAAACTGGAGGACATTATGCTAAGTGAAATACACCAGATACAGAAAGACAAATAATTCATGATCTCACTTATATGTGAAATTAAAAAAACAAATAGTTACATTCATAATAACAGAGAGTAGCATGGTAGTTACCTGGGGCTGGAGGGTGGAGTAAGATGATTTGATGATAGTTGCCAGTTAACTATTGAATACTTTATTTGAAAAAATTATCTGGTGCTAAATGCCTTCATTTGATAGACTTTGACTTCAGGCACTTGGTTATTCAGATATAATAGTATCTGTAGAGCTACTATTACTTTTGTCATCATTCTATTGATGCAATTGTGATAAACACATTCTTTATTTAAAATAAAATAAATATTTTATTTTATTATTTTTAAAGATTGTATTTATTTATTTTTAGAGAGAGTGTGTGTACGTGCACAACGGTGGCAGCAGATGAAGAGGGAAAGGGAGAGGGGAGAGAATCCCAAGCAGACTCCACGCTGAGCGTGGAGCCCACATGGCACTCAATCTCAGGACCCTAAGATCTCAATCTGAGCTAAAACCAACAGCTGAACGCCCAACTGACTGAGCCACCCAGTCTCACCAACACTCCCCTTCCTATATTCTTACAATTTTCAAATGAAATTAATTGTGATCTATAGCTAAGCTCAGACACTGAATATCATTAAATGCTACAATGTTGCTGACTTAAAATAGGTAATTATTTTTCCATGATGTAAGAATTTCAGGTTTTTTCTTAATATTCCTTAGCCAGTCTTTGTCTATGAAATAGTCTCGCCAAAAAGTGTCCACAAAAATGAAAATTTTCCTTAAAGTCCATTATCATTTCTGTTTTTTTTTTTTTTAAGTTAGAGACTTTGAGAGAGAAATGAGGGGAAAAAAATGAATAGTTCTACGTAAAAATGGAAGTCAATTACCTTTAAGCTTTGAACCACCTTGCTATTTCAAATCCTGCATCTGCATCAACATTATGCCATCTAGTAATTGCACAATATATGTCAGATAAAAGGAGAGTGATCCAAATTCAATATATCTTAAATCATTTTTCCTCCAAAGGAGAGGAATATTAGAGGTCACAGGAACAGCTTACTAAGGTGGCATTTGAAGCTGCTATCTATATACATTGAATACTTTTTAAATATTCCTGAAAAAGCAAAGGAAAAGTGTTTTGTGTTACAAATATAATAATAAAAACTAGATAATTATATGTATATCTTTTTTCTTAATAGTTGAAATCCAATTTTTTTTTCTGAAAATGAACTGGTCAGATGGTCATAATGAGACCATAAGAACATTTATAACATTACTAATTTATTATTATAGTCTAATACTTTTATTCTTATCAACTTCTGAAATATATAAATTGCATATATCAGCTTGAGAAAGATAGAGATTGGGAAAGAATCAATTTTATCTCATAGTTTTTATGGTTCAGGATTTCAGAGGTGGGTTAGCTGAGTGGTTCTGGTTGGCGGTCTTTTTTGAGGTCGCATTGAGATATTGACTTACACAGGAATATCTATGTCTAAGATGGCCCACTCCTGTGGTGTTTGACTACAGGAGGTTCCAGTTCTTTCCCACATGGGACTCTTCACGAATACTTGAGCAACTTCAGGTTGTAGTCGTTGATTCCCGCAGATTAAGAAATCCAATAAAGGGAAACCTAATTTGCAATGCTTTCATTGCCTTGCCTCAACCACACAAACATATTCCAATAACCTGTTGGTAACACAGGTCAGCACTATTCAATATGGGAAAGAATTTCAACAAGGTTGAAACATTCGGGGCTATCTTGGAGCCTGGTTTTTACACATACAAAGGTTTTTGGAGTTGGCGGGGAGCAACTTTCCTAAGGAGGAAAAAGCACATAGAAAAGCTATGAGGGCACCTGGGTGGCTCAGTCGTTAAGCGTCTGCCTTCGGCTCAGGTCATGATCCCAGGGTCCTGGGATCGAGCCCCGCATCGGGCTCCCTGCTCCGCGGGAAGCCTGCTTCTCCCTCTCCTACTCCCCCTGCTTGTGTTCCTGCTCTCACTATGTCTCTCTCTGTCAAATAAATAAATAAAATCTTAAAAAAAAAAGAAAGAAAGAAAAGCTATGAAACAGGAACGAATTTGGCATTTTCAAAGTAGATTAAAAAAAAAACAAACAAACCCAAAAAACAACAACAACAAAAAAAACAGGCCAGTGAGCACTGAAGAGCAAGGTGTAGGAAAGGGAGGCAGAAGCCAGATCATGAAGCACCTTGTACACATGTTTAAAAATTTGGTGCTTATCCTAAGTGAAATGGAGATTCACAGAGGTGATTTGATTAAGAGGGGGATAGTATGAGTTGACTTTTTCAAAGATTACTTTGGTGGCTGAGTAGATATCAGATCATAGGGAATGAGAGAGAAGGCAGAAAGACCAAATACAGTCACTAATACTATTTGCTATAAGAAATCTGAAATGAAATTAGTCCTGCCCTGAAGAAGTAAAATTTGAGTAGTTCATTAAAGACACTCAATTCTAAAAGCTAATATGTCCCCTATACTTTTAGAATTCTCACTGAATTTCATCCTTGAATACAATACCAAGAAATTCTTTATGTTTAACTCTCTTTTTCAGGAGACATACTATTTCATATCTTTAGATTTCAATATAACAGTGACAGTGCTTTCTTGATTTAAAAATTGCCAAGTAATTTTCAACTTATTATCTCTCATTAATATGATTCTATTAACACAGCTTTTCTAACTTTTCCAATGCTTATATATGTTGATTATATTTATTTTCTTTGCTCACATGGCTCTTCTTTGCATTAATATTAAATATATTCAAAATCAATACCTGCTTCTAAAGGGTTTTTTTTGTATTTGTATTATTTTTTTAATTTAAATTCAATTAGCCAACATATATAGTACATCATTAGTCTCAGATGTAGTGTTCAACAATTTATCCGTTGCATATTATACCCAGTGCTCATCACATCAATTGCCCTCCTTAATGCGCATCACCCAATTACCTCATACCCCGTATCCCCACCCACCTTCCCTTCAGCAGCCCTGTTTGTTACCTATAGTTAGGAGTCTTTCATGGTTTTTCTGCCTCTCTGATGACTTCCCATTCAGTTTTCCCTCCCATCCCTTATGATCCTCTTGGCTGTTTCCTATATTCCACATATGAGTGAAATCATATGATAATTATCTTTCTCTGATTGTCTCATTTCACTTGGCATAAAATCCTCCAAAAGGGCACCTGCTTCTAAAGTTCTATCAAGTTTTTCTTGAATTGTTTCTACACTCAGGGTTTCCACTAAGTTATGCTTACATCCTATGACATTTTTCATAAAACTAAATCACTAAATTTATATAAATCCAGTCTTTGAAAATCAAGAGGTAGGAATGAAAAATATGTAGCAATAGAGAAATATTAGAACAATTTGACATTAAGAAAGGAAATAAAATATGATACTCTTTTTAAAAAATTTGTAAAAACTTTTTAAAAAAACTTTAAAAAACAGCTTGCCTTGTATCATTATATTTCAGAGATTTTGATAAGAATGTTACAGAGAATTTTATTGAATACAATATACGGTAAAAATACAGCAATTGAACAGTTGGGAAGAAACATTGTCTTTTCTGTGTTAAATGATGGTATAATAGCATGTAAACCACACACACAAAAATATTCCTTATACAATGTATTTTCAAGGTGGGTATTATCAAACCTCTATAGTTTCTTTCTGATTGTGATCTATATATTAAAAAAATTTTCATGTTCATTCTATCAATTATAGTCCACATCAAAATGCATGATTGTATTCCCAGAATACCAGAGTCACAGTCTCAAAGCTTAGCAAGGCAATTCTAATTTCTTTCAGGCAATGAAGTGAATTTAGATAAGTGTTTTTTTTTTTTTTTCAAAGTTGAAGTGATTTTTTTATTAGGCTTTTAATTTCAATTCCAGTATAGTTAGCACACAGTATTACAGTAGTTTCAGGTGTACAATATAGTAAATCAACAATTCTGTACATTACTCAGTGCTCATCTTAAGTGTACTTTTTAATCCCCATCACCTGCCCCCCCCCCCCCGGTAACCATCAGTTTGGTCTCTATATTTAAGAGTCTGTTTCTTGGTTTCTCTCTATATATTTTCCTTTGCATATTTATTCTGTTTCTTAAATTCCACAAATGAGTGAAATCGTATGGTATTTGTCTTTTCTCTGACTTATTTGGCTCAGCATTATACTGTCTAGCTCCATCCATGTTTTGCAAATGGAAAGATTTCATTCTTTTTTTATGGCTGACTGATATTCCATTATATATACCATATTTTCTTTATCTACATGTCTATTGATAGACACTTGGGTTGCTTCCATAATTTGGCTATTGTAAATAATGCTGCAATAAACATAGGTGTGCATGTATCCCTTTGAATTAGTGTTTTTGTATTTTTTGCATAAATACCCAGTAGTGTGATCACTAGCTCATAGGGTAGTACTATTTTTTAATTTTTGAGGAGCCTCCATATTGTTTTCCATAGTAGCTGCACCAGTTTGCATTCCCACCAACAGTGTAAGATGGTTCCTTTTTCTACACAACCTTACCAATACTTGCTGTTTCTTGTGTTTTTTTATTTTAGCCCTTCCCTGACAGGTGTGAGGTGATATCTCATTGTAGTTTTGATTTGCCTTTTCCTGAGGATGAGTGATATTGAGCTTATTTTCATGTGTCTGTTAGCCATCTGGATGTCTTCTTTGGGGAAATGTCTGTTCATGTCATCTGCCCATTTTTTAACTGGCTTATTTGTTTTTGGAGTGCTGAAGAGTTATTTATGTATTTGGATTCTAACCCTTTATTGGATATGTCATTTGCAAATATCTTCTCTCTTTCAGTAGGTTACCTTTCAGTTCTGTTGATTGTTTCCTTCACTGTGCAGAAGATTTTATTTTGATGTAGTCTCCAAGAGTTTATTTTTGCTTTTATTTCTCTTGCCACCAAAAACATATCTAGAAACATGTTGGTATGGCCAATGTCAGAGAAATTACTGCTTGCACTCTCTCCTAGGATTTTTATGGTTTCATGTCTCACATTTAGGTCTTTAATCCATTTTGAGCTCATTTTGTGTGTGTGGGTGTAAGACAGTGGTCCTGTTTTCATTTGTTTTCATGTAGCTGTCCAGTGTTCCCAACACCATTTATGGAAGAGATTGTCTTTTTTCCATTGGATATTCTTTCCTGTTTTGTGGAAGATTAATTGACCACATAATTGTGGGTTTATTTCAGGGTTTTCTATTGTGTTCTATTGATCTATGTGTCTATTTTCATACCAGTACCATACTGTTTTGATCACTAAAGTTTTGTAATATAAGTTGAAGTCTGGAATTATGCTTTTCTTTTTCAAGGTTGCTTTTGCTATCTGGGGTCTTCTGTGGTTCCATACAAATTTTAGGATTGTTTGCTCAAGTTCTATGAAAAATGCTGCTGGTATCTGCTGTTATTTTGATAGGATTGGATTAAATATCTAGATTGCTTTGGGTAGAATATTTTAACAGTATTTATTCTTCTAACCCATGAGCATGGGATGTCTTTCCATTTCTTTGTGTCATCTTGAATTTCTTTCATCAGTGCTTTATAAGTTTTCAGAGTACACTTCTTTCACTTCTTTGGTTAATTTCCCCCCTAAAGTCAGGAACAAGACAAGTATGTTCAATCTCACCACTTTTATTAAACATAGTACTGGAAGTCCTAGCCACAGCAATTAGACAACAAAAAGGAATAAAATGCGTCCAAATTGGTAAGAAAGAACATTAAATATTTTCTTAACAAATGATAAAAAATGGAAAATATTAAACTCATAGATATGTCTTCCTATTAACCACTCTAGATTTTTGTTTGTCAGTGAAAAATATAAATAAGTTAAAAGCACCTACTGATTTGTTCCACATCACTGAGGCAGAATTAAAACACCATGCCTTGGGAAAGAGAAAAGAATCACATAAACATAAAAATTCAAAGTATTTTAGTAGTCATATTTCAAGCATGTATGTGTTTATTTGTATATGTATGTGCATGTCATACATACAAGAATATATGCGTATGTATAAACATGAATGTACATATATGAATATATACTTATATGTATACATTTATATTTGTCATTAATTTATTCATACACACAGCCCAAATTATTTAGTTATTTTACCTAAATGACATTTTTGTTACTTTACCAATGCTAATGGAATTATAATGTAAATAATAAGCACAAATCACACCAGCAGATTTAAAATTTTGTAATAGTCATATTAAAATATAAAAAGCAAAAGGTGAAATTAAGAATTAAGCATAATCATATAGTTTATTTAATCCAGTATATCAAAATATTATTTTAATATGTAATCACTATAAAAATTATCATGATATATTTAACATTATTTTTTCAAACCAAGTCTTGCAAATAAGTGTGTATTTTAAACCTACAGCATATCTCAATTAGGATTACCAATATTTCAAATATTCACTACTTATATGTGGCCCTTGATACTATATTGGACCACAGGTCTATAATGATTTAAGGAAAAATTTAATCCACTCTTACTCTAAATTGTTCCTTTAACAGAATTATCTTCAATAAGTGCCATATCTTCTAAGAAAGTATAAAAGAAATTCCATGTATGATTTCTCAGCTGCCTTTATCAAATGAATGTTTTGACTTCAATTTAAAGAAAAAAAAAGATAATATGATATATTCCGTTAAGATATAGATATATCAGAGCTAGTGTTCAGCAAATGAAAGCAGTCTTTTATGAGGAATGTATAAATCACTCATATACTCTAAAAATAGATTGAAAATATTTCAGGTACTTTATTTTACTCAAAAGATTGACACAGCAGGGCGCCTGGGTGGCTCAGTTGGTTAAGCGACTGCCTTCGGCTCAGGTCATGATCCTGGAGTCCCGGGATCGAGTCCCGCATCGGGCTCCCTGCTCGGCAGGGAGTCTGCTTCTCCCTCAGACCCTCCCCCCTCTCATGTGCTCTCTCTCTCTCATTCTCTCTGTCTCAAATAAATAAATAAATAAAGATTTAAGAAAAAAAAAAAAAGATTGACACAGCAGGTTTAAATGTATACAGTTAAGGAAAAAAGAAAACAGGGGAAAAGGAGGCAGAAAACCCATGAGACTTGAGAGCCCTGAATGACTGAATCCGAGAGCGTCAAGTGTTTGAACAAGGAGACTTTAAAGCGAGGTTTGAGCTTGAGGGAGTGTGAATGCCACGAGCTATTAAAGCTACAAAGATTGCATTTTAAAGCTGTTTATTCCTGAAAGTGAGTGGGGAAATCTCCTGGCCAAAGGCAAACAGAATTGAATGAGCTTCTGGTGTGTCTTGGGATTAGTGGTATGTGTTTTACATTATTTTTTCATGGTGGAAGATGAAAATATGAGGGGGGAAAAATACAGCAGTTTGGCTCAGAGATCTAAAAGGGAGCAGCAGGTTTAGAAAGGTCAAGTCTCGCATTGGGAGTTTGTTTTGATGCAACTTGGGTTTGAATTGTTGTTTTGATTAATGAGCAATCTTTAACGTACAGAATTGGGAGCCAACTGGAGGAAAAGTTTATTTCACAAAATTGCCTTCTTTGCATAATTCCTGGAAAAGTTTCAAGTACTGTTGCAGCATATTCAGGGTTTTGGTGCTTCTGTATTATTAATACTTTATAACTGCTTAAGGGTAGTATTAAAAAAAAAAACATTGTATTATCTTATTTGGTTCAGGAGTAGTGGCTAAAAAACAAACAAACAAACAAACAAACAAAAATTCAAAGTGAGAAAGCCAGCAATTCTTGGGTTCCTGGGTGGCTCAGTTGGTTAAGCGACTGCCTTCGGCTCAGGTCATGATCCTGGAGTCCCGGGATCAAGTCCCGCATCGGGCTCCCTGCTCGGCAGGGAGTCTGCTTCTCCCTCTGACCCTCCTCCCTCTCATGCTCTCTGTCTCTCATTCTCTGTCTCAAATAAATAAATAAAATCTTTAAAAAAAAAAAAAAAGAAAGCCAGCAATTCTTCTTCTTTCACTTATCTCTCCAGAAACCCTTATCCAGAGCATCCCTTCTTAGTGGCATCCTGTGCCAGGGTCCATTTTGTATCTAAATTTGTTCTATGGGTTACCTCCTCAGAAGTAGGCACATTTTACAATAGCAAAGGAAGAAAGACTAAACGATCTTTTTTAATGAAATATAGAACTTTTTGAAATCTGAGTATGAGGAAATTATTTTGAATACTGGGATTTCTCCCATTATCCCTCAGATTATGTCAAATATGCAAATTACCCCTTCACAACTCAAGTTTAGGATTGACTCTCCAAACTTGGGTAAGTTAGTAGATGGTAGCAGGAAAATAGAGCAGCAATGCCAATGTCAATGACAGGGCAGGGAAGTGAACTCAAACATGCTTTTTACATGGACATAATTAGATTATAATGTGCTACAACTATAGACTCTGTTGTTCTAAGTAGTCAAAGTCAACATGCATTAACACAGTAGTTTCTTCCAGTGAACACAGCCATCATTTTTCCTGCCACCTCCTCCCAAGCATAGTAAGATATATATAATACATATAAGTCTGGTCCTAAGGCAACTTGGTTACATTCTCCATCATGAAAATAATTTCCAGTGCTACATTCAAAATGCTCATTTCTAATTCTCCTCAATCTATGAGATAGCATGATCTTTTGAAAGCTATCATTGTTCATATATTTTTTCTGGCTGTGGTCATGTAGGCATTCTATCTTCCTCTCTCTGTATGGTCCTGATGAGGACACCCCATCTGCCTCATTGATCCTAAAGTTTTTAGACCTACTCTAACTTTTAAAAAATTTATTTAAATTACTTTTCATTTAAAGCTCAAAGTACAACTTAATTTGGCTTTTGTATCAAGATTAAACCTTAGGGGCACCTTGGTGTCTCAGTTGGTTAAGCGTCTGCCTTCAGCTTGGGTCATGATCCGGGGGTCCTAGAATTGAGCCCTGCATCAGGCTCCCTGCTCAGTGGGGAGTCTGCTTCTCCCTCTGCCTGCCGCTCCCCCTGCTTGTGCTCTCTCACTGTCTCTCTGTCAAATAAATGAATAAAATCTTTAAAAAAAAAAAGATTAAACTTTAAATACATGAAGAAAAACAACAGTAAAGCACATTCAATGTTTGGTTGCTTCTACAAAGAAAGTTTTAAATGGTACACCTCAACCAAGCTTATATTCTGTATCTGTTATGAAACCCACAAATATCTGAATAATTGTGCAAAAAATAAACATAATGCATGAATTTACCTGACTATAAGTGGGTGCTTTCTTTTAAAGTTCCTTGGTTTGTATATCAGTATAATATAGAAACCAAATGTGGGAAAACACCTATCATGGAAATTTTTAAATATAAACATGTATTTATTGTGTGAAGTTAAAAAAAAAAGGTTATATGTATATATACAGTAACTTTGGTAGAAAGATTTAGAATATAAAGTTTATACAATAAGAGTTTTTAACAGAGAACCAAGTACTTTAGGATAGTACTTTTTGACATCTCCAAAGAGTAACCAAACCAGTTTTTCTTGTTAATGCTATCAACTGTGTGTAATACCAAGCTACTCTGTTTTCAATCACAACTTGGATACTGAATCACTTGGCACATTCTTCAACAATCTGTTCCCTTGCCACTCTACCCAAAAGAAAGCTAATTCTAGTTGATCAACTTATAATTGGGAAAGTAAATCTTGTTGCATTGGTTTCATAATTATTTTATAAATAAATGTCAATGTTTTAGTTTATTTATCCATGTAATAAATACTAGTCTTCAGAAATGAAATTGCCAATGAAGAGAAAGAGGAAAATAAGGACAAAATGACTGAAAGGGTTGAAAAACAATGGCCAAAAAGGTAAATTTAAAAGTAAATAGAACAACAGCCATTTTTCTTGATGATTAGGTAAAACTAGAAATGGGTAAGCCAAGACATCCAAGTACTTAATATGTAAAAATTGGAATATTAGTTCTCTAAGTGACTTTGAGATCTTGAGAGCAATTGTGTAACAGAGAAAAAACTTCCAAAATTCCAACACACCTCAGGCATTAACATGATTTATTTATGTAAAGGGACTAAGAAAGAGAACCCTTCCTAAGTCAATTAAGCGCGCATTGTTTATGGAATGAATTAGCAGGGTTAGCATTGTTATTCTTTATCATTTCTCAGATATAATAACGCTTGCTGACCTTTGAACAAATTGAAATGCCAGGATAATTTTAATTGCCTCAGATCCACATTGCAAGCCCATGATGGATCAAGTAAAAAATGGCCATTTTTGTGGTCTAATTTTATGAAGAATACTTACAATCTGAAAGTGAATACTAATTATATTTCCATTAGATTTATAACATTAAAAATTAAAATATCACACACAGTTGGGAGTTGGTAAATGAGTATTTGATAACAGCTCTGCAGGAAAAAAAATAGGCAGTTATACATACACAGTAAATAAATATGTCTTTCATGAAAATTCAGTTGGTGTTAGTATTCAATAGCATGCATATTTTGAAATTCATTATTTCTTATAATAATACGGACAATACATTTCTCCAAGAAAGCAGTGATTATTCACTTTTCTGGGCTTTTCAGTCCAGTAATGGGTTATTATAACAATGGACTTAATATTTGCACTCATGATAGTAATTTTTTGCATATTTTTTGCTCTAGCATAGTTCCATGTATAAAATTATAATTTCTTTAACTTAATTGTTTTGCAAAATGTGCAATTATAAGATGAATCAAAGTTGTCAAAGCCAGGGAATCTTGGACTCAGGCTTACCACTAACTTCCTAAGCACTTAGTTTCTTCACCTCTAAGAACTGTAACTTAACTCTTCATGTAGAAAACATGAGGGAGAAACAAGATAGGGAGAAGTTGATCGTACCTGTTCACTGTGGGCCAGGGACTATGCCAATTCATATAATTTACTCCATATTTCTTAGAGTTAGTTATTAATAATTTGGCATGAGTTATTATACTAGTCTTTTAATAAATGAAAGTCATGCCTACTCATGTAAATTCACTACCTATAATAAAACAAGATTTGCTGATCCACAGTCATTAGGTTACATATATATATTTAACTATCCTGGAATGATAATAAAACAAAATAATGATAGTAAAAATAAAGCAATAACTACTTGTTATAATTAATAAAGATCCTCACATTTTCCATAGATCACTCATATATATCATCTTATTTTTTTCATAGTTCCATATATTATATACTAATTTTTCTTCATTTTACAAATTAAAAATAATACTATGAAGTGAAATTCTCCAAAACTACACTGGAATGACTAGCAGAATGAGGGTTTACATCTAGGACTTACATCTCTAAATATTGTGTTTTCTATACTTTAAAATGCTGGGCATTATGTTGGAACTTCACTGAGACATCCCACATGCAGATCCCAAAATGATGAAGTGTGCTTTGGTAAAGCCATTTAGCTAAGATTAGAATGCAATTTTACAGATATGAAGAGAATGTTTATCTCTCTCCATGCAAAGATAACTCCCCACCATATGATTTTTAGTTTGTTTGTTTGACTTTATTCCTAGCACATTCTCTTTAACGTGGTTAAATTGCTCAGCACCCCTCCTAAATACCTAACATCAGAAAACCCTCATGGGGTAATCCTTTTTAAAACTGCATATCTCATATCCAATGCCATGCTTGTGAAAATGTCTTTCTGTAATTCTACTCTTTAAATAATGACAAAAATACATAAATCTCACCATGTATTTACGTGTTTAAACAAACATATTATTTGCTCTTCTAGACACATAACATTCCAGAAGTGATATATTGTTACTATCTTTGAATACTGTTTTTACTAAGGAGCATAGAGATACAATGCATTACCTAGGTGAAATAATCTAACTTTACAAGCTTCTAATAACTATTCTGGTATATTTGTCAATGCTTTCCTTGGAAAAATCTCTCTATGTCTTCCTGTTAGAATAAAATTCAAATATTTTGACAAGCAGTCAAACCTGAGTACATTTTCAGTACATATGGAGAATAAATGACCCAAAAACATAAATCAAAGGAATAGCATATGAGATTTTCTGAAGGTACAAAAATTTCTCTGGGAGGAGAAACCTAAAATTAGATTTTTAGTGAGCTCAGAGTAGACTGGAAACCAGTTTAAAGTCAAGAACATATTAATGATCTAACAAGTCATACCAATAAAATAATCCTACTATTACTTTCACAAAATATATAGGAGAAATAGATTTTTCTTCTTGCAAAAACATCTCACAAATATTTAGGTATCTAGATTCTCCAAAGAAGATACATGATAAGTAGTTTGGTATGATTTATGGTAAAGATCAAATTCCCATATAGATTAATTTCACCTAAATTTTTTAAAGCCTGAGACTAGAAATCTTAAATCCTTTTGTACCTGATTTTCATCTCCGTAAGTAGCAGATTGATTGGGTCTCTATCAGTTCTAGCAATTGTCATTCCTACCTTTATTAATAGGTTGTTCCTTCAGATCAATGCAGTGAGAAAAAATAAGTGGAGTAGCTCAAATAGATCTAGGCATCCTATCACTGCCTGTTCTTTGCACATACTTCACTTATATTCTCTTTTAGATCTGAATGAGTAGTTACATGAATTCCAGGTAGCCTCAATTATAAATTGCACTAAATCTGGCCAACCCACATATAGCTCTTTACTGATTCTTTTTATAGAATCTTTTTATTTTCTAATTTAAATTAAATTAGAAAATTTAATCTAATTTCCAATTTAAATTAAAAGCACTGTTGAGATTTTGGTTGATTAAAAACTGGTTACATATTCATCAAATGCCTACAATGTGACAGCCCTTATGCTTGATGCTGGGGAAATAAAGGTCAACAAGAATAATAGCAAAACTCCTATTCTCACAGAGCATAGAACTGGTAGTAGAAACAGATAATTAAACAATCAAGTAAAGTAAAATCATCAATCTGATCAGTGCTATGAAGGGAGATTAATGATTATATGAGAGCCGATGATAAGGGATTTGACCTAATCATGAAAGCCTTAGAAGGGGCCCGAGGGAGGTTGATGGGGTTGAGATCTAAGGATAATAGAAAATAGTAAGTGGGAGAGAAGAGTGTTTTCAGGAGAAGTTTTTGGAAGCCATAGGGCCTGGCCTGGTACTTGCAATGAGGTAAATGAGATTGGTGTGACTGATTTTGCTAGAGTTGGAAGGTGCACACTAGAAAATGAGTGTGGAGATTAGGTCATGTCTTTATTGGCCATGCTAACACTAATATGACATTGGAACAGATGCCTAAATATGCATTTGAAAAGATTACATTGGCTTCAATATTTGAAATATTTGTTTATGTGTGTCAATGGATACCAGGTAGAGAAGGGAGACTCCGGGATACCAGTCATTAAATATGGAAGCACCTAAGTGAGAGGCAAAGTAGCTAGAACTAACAGGCAACTATGGAGAAGTGGATGGACTTACAATATTGTTAAGAAGAAAAATGGTAAGGCCTAGAGATAAGATAAATTTAGCAGGAGAAAGGGGAGATATAAAATGTCATTCTCGGTATTTTCTGAGATTCCAGGGCAAGACGGATCTTGCACAACTAGAAGGATGATTCTTTGCTGAATTAGAGAACATCAGGCCATAGTTTAGTTTTGGGAAGAATATGAGAACTTAAGCTTGTCACATTTAGTGTGGGATGGCTGCGAGATATCCAATTGAAGATGTTTTATAGATACTTGATTTCATAAGAGAGGACTGAACCAGAGTAATATACTTGAGTGTCAACAGTGTGATATAGAGTAGTAGAAGCTTTGCTTTCCATGGAAGCTTATGTTTATAAAATGTGTTTTTAAATTTGGCAAAATACGTTGATGGAGCAATATGAAAATATTGCCAAGTTCATGTTTTGCAATTTTATTTTAAACTGCAATAACTGTATGACACCTTGGAAAATAAAATTAACTTAGAGCTTTAAAAATTATTACAAGGTTGTTTTTATGGGGGCTTAGATCAGATAAAACTAGAGAACAAATTCTTCTTTTGCTTACAACTCAATGCATATAACTGACAGGCTAACAGGCTCCACTAAGAGAGAACTTGCAAATTGCTAAAAGAAGCCAGTTTAATTATGTGCAAACTTGTTCGGTGTATATGTGGTGTCCATGTGATTTATCTAACAGACACACAACTATATAACACTCTAATGTTCCAGAAAGTATTGCACTTGATTTATTTGTTTTAACTTGGTTAATCCTCAAAAATCCCTATGAGAAAGGTTTTACTTACCATTTTGCTGATGAGGAAAATGAATAATAAAGGAGCTAAATGTCCTTTTACAGCTCTTCCAGCTACCAAAGGAAGTGGTTAGGACTCAAACACTGTTGGCCTCCCTCCAGTATCCCCACTCTTATGTAAATGGCACTTTTGTTTCAGTTATTCACTGGCCCACCCTCCCTATCCTAAGATTTCCCTACCTTTTATCATATTTCCTTATCCCATTGTCATGCATTGATTTCCTCTGGGAAGAAGATTCTTCCCCACCTCATTAGATCAGGGTTGGTTGGCCACTTGACTTGCTCTAGGCAATGGAATATAAACAGAAGGTACAGATACCTATCTAAGCACAAGATTTAAGAATCATTAACTGTTTTTACCATCTTTCTTCCTTCCAGCTTCAACAACAGTGTGTGACCGATAGGCATACTCTTTCAATCTGGGTCCCAGAATAGGTCACATGAGTAGAGACACAAACAACCTACTGTTACTAACATCAACAGTGAAGGAAAAATAAATCTGTGGTTTTAAGACATTTACTATGAATAGAGGTCATTTAAATTTAATGTAATGTTTCTTCTTAAGGGAGTGATAATGAATAAAAGATTGAGAAATACTTTTGTAAGACAATGGGATTTTGGAGTTGTCTGTCTCTATAGCTGTACTTAATAAAGCTTGATTATTACTAACTTTGAAGTACTGTGTAATGACTCTTCACAAAAACTCTTTATTTATAAGCAAGTAAATAATGTATTCAAAATAGTAATTTTTTTTTTTTTTTTTTTTTATTTTTTAGAGAGGGAGGGAGAGAGAGAGGGTGGGCAGGGGGAGAGGGAGAGAGAGAATCCTAAGCAGGATTTTGGAGTTGTCTGTCTTGATTGCTGTACCTAATAAAACTTGATTATTACTAACTTTGAAGTACTATGTAGTGATTCTTCACAAAAAAACTCTATTTATAGGGACACCTGGGTGGCTCAGTCAGTTAAGCCACTGCCTTGGGCTCAGGTGATGATCCTGGAGTCCCAGGATCAAGTCCCATATTGGGCTCCCTGCTCTGCAGGAAGTCTGCTTTTCCCTCTGACACTCCCCTTCTCATGCTCTCTCTCTCAAATAAATAAATAAAATCTTTAACAAAACAAAACAAAACAAAACCCTCTATTTATAAGCAAGTAAATGATGTGCTCAAGATATTAAATGTTTTGTTGTTGGTGGTGGTTTTTTGGTGTTTTGTTTTGTTTTGTTTTTGTTTTAAAGTGGGAGAGAGGGAAAGAGAGAGAGAGGAGCAGAGAGAGAGGAAGAGAGAGATCCTAAGCAAGCTCGGAAGCCTACTCACAGCTTGATCTCACAATCCCAAGATCATAACCTGAGCCAAAATCAAGACTCGGATGCCCAACCAACTGAGCCACCCAGGCATCCCAAGGTATTAAATATTTTAATGCCATAGAATGAGATGACCACAAATATCCTTTTGAAAGTATGCACTGCTTTAGCAACTGCATTTTCTCATTAAAACTAGAAATTGGAGATGTGGCATTAAAATGTAAAATATATTTTGTATTAATCTTTATTTATATTCATAATACTTGGTACAATTTTCCAAAAGGCTTTTCGGATTTTGTCTTTCAATTCTGTCACCTATTTTTTTGTTTGTTTGTTTATTTTCATTCTAATAAATGGTCCATTTTGACTGTATGTAAATCCTTGCTCTTCTATATTTTGACTTTCAGAGAGATTTATGTTTATTGAATGTATTATGTTTATTGAATTTTTATTGATTTTTATTAATATAAGTGTTTACTTCCATAGACATTTGTTGAATTCTTACTATGGGACAAGCAGTGTTTGTTTATTCTCAAGACCCTGTTTCCCAGAACTTTTAACAATTGTTAGAATATCATTTTTCTTTTTCAGGTATCCTACGGGCAGTTTTGCTTTATTTTAAAAAATCAAATTCCTTGGATTTTGCCACTATCTAATATCACCACTATTATCAACAACAGAAACAAAATTGATGAATTACTTCAAATTTGAATACTGAATCTAATAAATAAATAAACCATAGATAATACATAAATAAATAAACCTAATAAATAAACCATAGATAATACAATTCACAAACAAGAATAATTAAGATTTATATAAGCATGTATTAAATTAAACCAGTTAAAGTTTGTTTGGTAAAGAAACATTACCATATAAGCATTAATAATTTTTAAACCTGGAGTCTATAAAAAGTTCATTTTTAGTACTTGGAGGAAAACATCCAGTTTTATTCATTATTTTATGATCAACACCTTGTTCAATGACTGATAAATCTTACACAAACAAAAAATCCAGTTACAGTCATGAAGTAACAAATGACTGGCTGGTGTTTCCAACAGAGTAAGTACATCCCTAGGAAATTTATCCTTTAACTATTTATCCCTTTCATTCACACTAAACTGTGAAAAAAAATTCCTTTATTAAACGTGTTTTGTTCATGAATAACTTTACCTAACCATCTTTTAAGTGGAAGAAAAAAAATTCCATGCTGTTAGAATATTCCGATGAATTAATTTTGTTTTAATTTGTCATCTGTTCTATAGTCCCTTTTATGATCATGGCTCATATATTTTTCTTATATTTCTTGAAAAGCATTAGAGGAGCACTATCTTGGGAGAACTATAATTTTGGCATATTTTTGAGATCAGTAAAAATCTTGTATGCTAACAGCTACCGTTAGTCCCCTGTTACTTTGAATTCTCCACATATCCTCTCTCTCTTGTAAAGAAAATCCATAAGGAGAGTGGTCACTTCTTCGTTCTTTGTTTTTACAGCAGATAAGAACATTATTTTACACAACCTTATGAATGTGCTAGGCCTTTGCATACTTAAGAAAAATATAAATAAAAACAACTCTAAGCTTAAAGAAAAAATGTAAGAAAAAGAAATCTAACTTAGTTTTCTTTTATCTCTGTTTTCTTTCTTCATTTATTTTCTACAGCAAATCCATTCTTCAACAATTGATAACACTTGAATTAACAACGTCTCTCTAATCAAGTTGAGAAAATAATAGAATGTTAAGTTGTTGTTTTCTTTTTTTTTATTTCCCATTCCTAGAATCATCAGCATTCTCTTCCTGTAAAGCAAGCAAGTCATTAATTAGTATAAACAGTGGTTACCCTGAAAATCAACAAGCTTCCAATACACAATCAAAGCCAGGCACTAAGTAGAATGCAACCTATAATCAGGACAGAGCAGTTGTGCATAGCAAGTAAAAGATTAAGTATAGGAGAAATTTGTCAGGCCACAACAATCTAAGATTGTAGAGCATAAACTATTCTTTTAAACAAACCAATCCAGTTAAGGCAGTAAAATCAAAGCTACTATATTATTTAAGTGATAAACAATCTGTAGAGTAGTGTAGTTAAAGAGCACTCAACCATTTTCCAAGATGTCCACACATCCTGTGCATCCACCCCAGGGTGTTTTATAACAGCAGGAAACATATTTGAGAAATGGTTCATCCCTTTACTTTGCAGCACTCCCCATTATAAAGCAGTACTTAAAACTATGTGTTTCTGTTCTGAAGCTTATTGTCTCCTGTATTTTCCTTCCACAATTTGATTTTACTTGCATGGTAGATTTGTTTTACATTGAAACAGATCTGAAAAATTATAGAGGACCAAAAGCATCAGGTTTATGAACTGTCTTGGATGAATTTACCCTTGCTTCTTTTGAATAAAAATAACAAGAGAACAGAAGATTCAATTCAATTCAATAAAACCTGTTATGTTTATTAACCCTCTCACCATTCATATTTCTTCTACAGCTCATAAGCACATTATGACATCCAGTCTATTTATATAGCAATCTTTTAAATAATTTTGCATCATTATCTACAAGAATCATAACAGTCAATACTAATTAAATTGGGAAAATGCCATATGACCTGTATATTAAAAAAAATATATTAACACTTGTCATGGAATGAGATAAAACGACAAAGAGGCTAGTATCGATGGACCTGGAAAATGTAGTTAAAATACAAAAACCTGCACTAAATATTTTAGTAGTGCTTGAACAAAGTACAAGGGGAAATAGGGAAGAAATATTTAAGTTTCTTTAACTCCCTGCTAAGTGTCAATAGTGCTCTGGCCTATTGCTCTTTCCTTGTCATGACCATCAGCACCGATTTTACAGTTGGTGACCATCTTATGCTCCTCATTCTCGAGAAACCCAATGGCTTCCATCTGTCTTACATTCTTAGGAGATATTTCTGGGAACATGAAGTAAAAATTGCAATGGCCGACTCCTCTAGCATTTTCCTCCCTTACTTCCTAGATTACTTGGGTGGATGCAATCAGACCACTCCATGGGAGTTGTTCTCTTAAAAGTCACCATCCCATGGCATGGTGGTGCAACTGTTATAATTTTTAAAAATTCTATTATGCATCTTTCTGTGTTGATAAGATTTAATCTCTTAAATTTCCTCTTGCTTTAATTCTCTTATGCGATGTAATTCTTGTTCTCTTCCTGATCCATCAAAGGCTTCACAACTATACTCTCCTTAGCCCTCAAATAAACATTTACCACATTTTAATCGTTTCACCTCTTTTTCAGTATTAGTGTCCTTAAATATTCCATCCATTGAATTTACAGATTACCAAATCTATATTTTACTTCTATTGTTAAGTTTCAGATAATCTATTCTACTCCTGTCTCATACATACCAGGGTTCCTGAGACCTCTTCATTCCATCCTCTTGAATCCATAATCAGTCTTCACCAAAATTCTCTGTATCTTCAACCGCTTCTCTAAGTATTTCTTTAACTTTTTTTTTTTATCAGACAGAAATCTCTTTCATGGCCCTCCTCCTGCTGGGCCTGGAGCTAGAAAAGTCATGGCTCCTCCTTAACTCCATCAAATAATTCCCTCTCCTTCCTTCTAAATTCTCAGTTTTAAATCTCATGTTATGAGATTATATTATCACATTACTTCAATTCAGTTGTCATTTACTGACACTAGATTGGTTTTCTTTGTTTATGACAATTTCAACCTCCACTATACTCTCCCAAATATAACTGGTTTTGATTATGAATATTGTAAAATGCACTTAGACAATGTTTCCAATACTCTGGAGTCTCTTGATTTTTCTCTGAGAGCTATCTTAATCTCAAAATTATGTCAGCTGTTCACTGCTCTGGTCATTCATTTTTTTTTTCCCCATTGATTTTGTTGTTAGTGGTGATGTTTGTTTGTTTTATTTTTATTTTATTTATTTATTTTTTTTTAAAGATTTTATTTATTTATTTGAGAGAGAGAGAATGAGAGACAGAGAGCATGAGAGGGAGGAGGGTCAGAGGGAGAAGCAGACTCCCTGCCGAGCAGGGAGCCCGATGCGGGACTCGATCCCGGGACTCCAGGATCATGACCTGAGCGGAAGGCAGTCGCTTAACCAACTGAGCCACCCAGGCGCCTGTTTGTTTGTTTTAAAATGACCCATTCTGCAAGTCTTTTATGATCTTAATTACAGGGATTCATTGTCCACCAATTCCTATATTTCTAGCCCATTTCTTCTAGAACATTGATTCCAATAATTCTGTAATGCCATCAGGACCTCCAGTTTCTTGCTCCTATCATCTTTTCCTTGTCCCTCAGCCTCTAGATGCTCTTACTCCATTCCCCACTCAGAATAAACATTCCCTGACTCCCATTCCTTGACTTGTTTTATTTTATTGTCTTGGAAAAACCACTTTATTTCTTTTGAACCTGCAAACATGCCAGCAAGGCTAGAGGAGAAAATAAAATCATGCTAACTAGACTCACAATAAATTCACAGCCATGAAACTTAAGGGGGTGCTGGATGCTCTTACAAAAACTTAACTTTGCCTTAACCTCTTCACTATTTCACTCTGCTCAACTGCTTCACACCTTTCTTCTTTTTTTAAGGCTTCTCCCATTTTCATTTGCCGCTAATTATCTTGATTCCTATTCCTCTGAAAAAGTTGAGCAATTAGTAGAAAACTCCATAAATTTCCACCGCCACAGACACACACACATACACATGACTGTTCCATATACTCTGTTCTCCTGTTTGTTACCATAGATAAACTATCCATATTCATGCTTAAATCCAACCTCCCTGTTTGGACACTAAATTCCACCCCCTCTTGCCTGATTTTTTCACGTTTATCCAGCAATTCTACCCCTCTTCCCTATATCATCAAATTTCCCCCCTCTACTAGCCATCCCAGATAATTATTTTCACTGTTACACATGTGAGTTATAAAAAGTTAGGTGACATTGGGGCGCCTGGGTGGCTCAGATGGTTAAGCATCTGCCTTAGGCTCAGGTCATGATTCCAGGGTCCTGGAATCGAGCCCCACATCGGGCTCCTGGCTCAGCAGGGAGCCTGCTTCTCCTTCTCCCTCTGCCTCTCTCCCTGCTCATGCTCTCTCTCTCTGTATCTCTGTGTCTCAAATGAATAAATAAAATCTTTAAAAAAAAAAAAAGTTAGGTGACATTATAAGACTAGTCTCCCCACATTTTCATTCCTATTTTCATGTTTTTATTCTTTTCTCATTTTTGTAAAAATATAACTTTTGCCCAGTCTATCAAATCTACTTTCTATGATGGCTTCCCTCACAATTATAATCCAAACTGATCTCTTTTATTCTGAAATATTACAGTACTTATAATGTGCACATCAAAACTTAGCACAAATATAGAAGACAGGTAACAGTCAGAGGAGATAATTTCTACCTCAACCTGGATGCTGGTAGCTGATAAGAACTCTTACTATATTCTCTCAAGACGTTTCCTTATCCCAAAACATGTTCAAGAGTGGAGAAAAACAACCATGCAACAGATTGTTTGGGTTATCCTAATTGGGTATCAATTCAGTCTTGGCTCAAAACTTCCTCTTATTGTTTATGAACAGATTGGTTAGAAACAAATATTTCACTGCAATATTATTTCAGAAGCACCCAATTTTTTCATGAAGAAACTGTGTCTCATGAAAGTCCACTATAGTTGCCTTCCTTCTTCCCTAAACACTTAGGCACACATTATTCACTAATCTCTTCCAACCATGCAAAAAATGAAAAAAATAAGACAGGGTATATTTTTTTGCTTAGATCTATTATCTAACATTCTTTACTGCCTTGTAATATTTTTGGGGTGTTTATTGCTTGTAACCCCCATAAAAATCTTTTTTGTTTGTTTTAATTTTTCAATGTTTATTCCAAACTTATGCTCATCACTCCACACTTAAAGGATATTTGTCTGTTGATAGGAGAAGCAACAGTCCAAACAGACATCATTCTTTAAAAAGAGATCATAAAATTCCCTACTATAATGAGTCAAGAAACAGAAAAGTATGACCACTACATCAAAATAATTTTCCAGTAATTTATAATTGAAAACTCAGACTTTCTATTTCCACAAGTTTCCTCTCTGTCTCCAGTTTTAGTCTAATATCTAAAGCACAGTGGAGAAAACAGTCCTCTGATCACTTCAGAAACCATAATCACTTGCAGAGGAACTGATCCCTGAACTCAGGTCTTAGCAGGTAAAGAGAAAAGCAATCAGTTCATTTTTAAAGGCTAGAAAATAATCGTAATTTTTATGTGCTTTTCCCCTTTTACTGCAATTTCATATATAATATGCTAGTAATTTCAGTGGGAAGGGTGCACAGGAGTGGAAGATTTTATTTTTATTTTTTTTTTATTTTCCCATAATGTTCCTTCTATTACTAACCTCTGATGTTATTAAATCCCACCGTGATATTTTTCTTGTAATAAAGCCTATGAAAAGCACAATTTTTCAGAAATTTCATTAAGACTAGCCCATGAACTACTTCCTGACTTATTCCTGCATAGACAGTGTTCCTCTCTCTTCCTGCCTCCTGGCGCTCACCCTCCATTATGTCTGAGGAAAGAAATCAGATTTGCAATTTTCTGAGCAGTGAGAAGAGGATTTGTATTTTTTAAGAGCCAAAAATCCTAAGTATTATTTACACAAGCTTGAATTAATATAGGTTGCAGAAGATAAGATTTTAAAATCTTTTTTTTAAATGAATGTGGGGAGTAATGAACAATTTTTTAGATTGAAAAGGATAGATCTGTCATGACTGCCATCTTCATCAACGAAATCAAGAAAAAAACGATATATTCACTTTACCCACTTTTGAAAAAAGGATTGAAGTAGAAAAGAACTTATGTGTGTTGCTTTTTAAAGACCATTTAAAAAAAATAAATAGTAAGGATCACTTTAGGTTTTGCTTTATATAGGAAATACATCTCCAATATTAAAATATTATGTTTTCTTTCTTCTAAACTAGCCCTCCCTCATTTTTCTATTATTTGAAGTCAGAATCTTTTTAAGTCTGGGTCAAGGATATCCAAAGTTCCTACTTACATACTTCAAAATGACAATTTTTCTTTTATGTTTCCTTTTGATTATAGTTCGTTTCCTGAGGGAACTTTTGCGACTGCTCCCAACATCTGGTTTCCCCTTGGTTACTGATTTAGCCTCACCAGGTGTCACTCAAGACAGCTCACAGACCTGCTGGTTTCCTTGACTCATTGGATAGAAGAGGGTCTGTGAGTCCCTGACCTTCTTACAAGTGTGCTTTCTCCATTCATTTTTGAAATGACAAAACTGTAGAAATAGAGAACCCAGTAGTAGTTGGCAGGGATAAAGGGGGTGGGAGGGAACTGGGTGTGGTTCTAAAATGACAACACAAGGAGTCCTTGAGGTAATGAAACTGTTGCATATCTTGAATGTGGTGGTGGTCACATACACATGTGATAAAATTATGTAGAACGAAACACATACATGAACACACAAATAAAGGTAAAACTGAGGAAATCTGTATAAGATGGGTAGATTATACCGATGTCAATCTTCTAGATGTGATATTGTGTACATATTAAGATATTAATGCAGTATCATATTCGGGGAAATCAGATAATGGCTACAAAGGATCTCTCTGTGTTATATCTTAAAACTGCATGAAAAATTATAAACACCCCACGGATGCCTGGGTGGCTCATTCAGTTAAGTTTCTGCCTTCAGCTCAGGTCATGATCCTGGGGTCCTGGGATGGAGTCCCGCATAGGGCTCCTTGCTCCATGGGGAGCCTGCTTCTTCCTCTGCCTGAAATTCCCCCTGCTTGTGCTCTCTCTCTCTGACGAATAAATAAATAAAATCTTTAAAAAAAAAAGAAAAGAAAAGAAAAATTATAAACACCTCAAAATGAAAATTTTAATTAAAAAATAAATAAATTTGACGAAGTTGTATGGTACATTGTTTCAAGAATGAGATACAGAATAGTCACTCACAAATTTAGGATAAAAACTACAGAGCTACTGTAGTTGATAACAGTGTTATTTAGGAAATCAGACTATAATTTCCATTCTGATATCTCACGTAAATTTAAAGAAAATCATGGAGCAGAAATATACATCTTCTGATTTGTAAACTTGGGAACTTTTGGAATGTAAAGGGAAATATTAATAATATAGATGCTATCATTAATTAAAGTGAAACAATAAAAATAATATTCACTATACTTATCAGAATTGAAATAATAGGGCGCCTGGGTGGCTCAGTTGGTTAAGCGACTGCCTTCGGCTCAGGTCATGATCCTGGAGTCCCGGGATCGAGTCCCGCATCGGGCTCCCTGCTCGGCAGGGAGTCTGCTTCTCCCTCTGACCCTCCTCCCTCTCATGCTCTCTGTCTCTCATTCTCTCTCTCTCAAATAAATAAATAAAAAATCTTAAAAAAAAAGAATTGAAATAATAGCAGCATCACCAGAAAACATAAATAATTCAACATGCAGTCAAATCCTGTTCTTTTCAGATATATGGAAAAGTGGAGATATACAGAAATTTGAAAGCTCACATTGGTTTTGAAAGCATGCTATAAATAAGGCATTTAAATGTCATTCAGCCCTTACTATTCTAGTATTTTGTTCCTAAAATAAGGGCATACTTTTGATGTTCCCCTTCAGTTATTTCTAGATTTACCTTTTCAAATCTAGTGAGCACTTGACATAGCTCCTGGCTCCTTGAAATTAACTATATTTAAATTATAGCTTTAGCTTTCCTAGCTACCAATAATTTTTTAAAAATCAAACTTTGTTATTTTAAACTTAACACATCATATGATTTTATATTTCATTGAAAATAAGTCATAATGCATTAAATTTCTCATAATGAGTATAATATCTCACAAAGAATGACAAATAGTCATATGTTCTTCACTTGGTAACAACCTCAAAAAATGCTTGGATTGAATATTTTCTAAAACAATATAATTAAATTTAAAAAATCTTTCCAATCTTATTCACCATCATGGTAAAAAAAAAACAAAACATCCCCATGAATGTGATATCTACATTTGTCTTTCATAATTTTTATTTTCTTCATCCAAATCAGAAAGTGAGCAATTTAATTTTAAAATGCCTCCACATGTTTGACTAACACATAGAAACAAATAGACGGTAAGCATATGTTCATTGAGTGTTTTTTTTTTCACTAGAATTAAAAACTACTCTAGGCCGAACTTACATGAATGCATCTATAGGGACTCAAAAGGAGAAAAACACTATGAGTAACTCCAAAGACAACAAAATACCCTAATTTTGAACCAGGTGACCCCAGCACGTGTCACAGAAATATATAAGATATAATGGATAACATGTTTCTGAAGCTCAAAATATTTCATTTAAATTCTCCTAATGTTTTGTTTACTTAAATAAACCAAAATGACCAAATACTTGTGATTTTTCTATTAAACTAATGACTAAGAAACTTAATTTAACTACTCTGAGTATTTGTTCATATGCTAGGGATGTCCTACAAGGTACCATGAACTGGGTGGTGTTGGTTTAGCATACATTTATTTTCTCACAATTCTGGAGGCTATAGTCTAAGATCATGATGTCAGGAGGTTGGTTTCTTCTGAGGCCTCTCTCCTTGGCTCATGGATGGCTTCTGTCAGTCTTCTTTTTGTGTCTTTATATGGTTGTCTCTCTGTACACATTTGTGTCCAGATTTTCTCTTCTTAAGAGGACACCAATCATATTGAATTGCAGCCCACCCTAATTACCTCATTTTAACTTAATTCCCTCTTTAAAAATTCTATCTTTGAATACAGTCACATTCTGAGGTACTGGGGGCTAGGACATCACCATATGAATTTTACAGGAATATTATTCAGTCTGTAAGTGTCCAACACCATTCTGGTTTGACTTTCCTACAAAAAAATTTCAACAGCTGTTATATTCATGACACATTCTCCATTTACCTAAGATTCCAATTTGCCATACTTAATTTCCCATTTATGCATTCATTACCACTTCTTGGTAAACAACTCATAAAAAAAGTTGGTGCCCTGGGAAAGGGATATGTCACATTTACTCTATATGTTATAGCCTCTAACTTCTTATATGGTTCAGTTTCATGTCTTTAGGATTTTATCATAAATAAAAAGCTACAGGGGATGTAATATTATAGGTATTATGAAATATTGTATTTTTTACATTTAAACATTAAAGAGCATATAAATTGCCCCTCTACATGACATTTTATGATTGCTTAATTTATCTGAGTAAAAGAAAAACTGTGTTGTCAAATGGGACCAATCTTATGATGAATTTTATGAGCTATGTAGATTCCAACAAGAGATAGAATAAATTGTTTATTCGGCTTCTGATAAGCTGTTTCAGAAAGAATACCAAATATGGCTTCACTTTTAATATAAGTAATTTGGCAAAGGGGACAATGTAATTAAAACAAAAAACAAAAAGGTGTACAACAACAAACAAAGGTGTATAACAGAGCTGATAAAGGCAGAGTGTGAAGCAAGCTACCAATTTAGAAGGACCTGAGAACAATCTAATTTCAAAGTGAAATCAGAGCAGATATAAGAAAAGCAAAAACATTTTTATTTATTAGTTTCTTTTTGCCACTGTAACAAATTTCCACAAATTTAGTGGCTTAAAGAATGCAAATTTATTCTCTTTTGTTCTGAAGGTCAGAAGTCCAAAATGAGTCTTAAGAGACCAAAAACAAGGTGTCAGCAGGGCTGGTTCTTTCTGGAGGCTCCAGGGGAAGATTCATCCCCTGCAAGCTATTAGAGGCAGCCGACACTCCTTAACTGGTGGCCACATCACTCCACATCACTCCAATCTTGCTAACTTTCTTATGTGGACTTCTTTGTCTTCTTTAGTAAATATTTAGTAAAATAATCCTATGTCTCACAGGACACCTGTGATTATATTTAGGGCTTACATGGATAATTCAGAAGAATCTTCCGGAAACCTGGAACTTCATCACATCTACAAATTCCCTTTTGCCACATAAGGCAACACTGGCAGGTTCCAGGGATTAGGACCAGGATATTTGTGGTGGCCATTGTTACCAAAATCCATGGTAATGAGTGGGACTTCATGGAATACTTAAAATTCATCAATCTATAGTCTATTTATTTATTTATTATTTTTTAAAGATTTTATTTATTTCAGAAAGAGAGATAGATGGAGATAGTGAGAGACAGTACAAGCAGGGAGGAAAGGGAGAAACAAGCTCCCCACCCGGCAGGGAGCCCCATGCGGGACTTGATCCCAGGACCCCGGGATCACAATCCAAGCCAAGGCATATGCTTAACCAACTGAGCCACTCAGGCACCCCTCTACAGTCTCTCTCTCTTTTTTTTTTTTTTTCCAAGATTTATTTATTTGACAGAGAGAGACACAGCAAGAGAGGGAACACAAGCAGGGGGAGTGGGAAAGGGAGAAGCAGACTCCCTGCAGAACAGGGAGCCTGATGAGGGGCTCGATCCCAGGACCCTGGGACCACGACCTGAGCCGAAGGCAGATGCTTAAAGACTGAGCCACCCAGGTGCCCCTACAGTCTCTTTAATGAAGTATTTTGGGAGCAGAGTTAACATGTCAAATTAAGGACCTATCAAAGTATATATAGGAAGCCCTAGGCTTCCTATGGAGCATGAAGCAGGGATGCACATATGGCTATTTCTCACCCAGCTTAGTCCTTTTTCACACTTTAAGAATCTAATGTCTATATATAGAGCTATATCCCTTGTTGGTTATTCATGAGCATGTTTAAAATTCTCATAGATCCCAAATTATAAATATAATTCATTGCACTTGAAAATCTTTTTACAATTAAATTTGCTTTCGTGTGCTCAGTCCTTTCCTGTGGGTTACCTTATTAGGTATGTGTCTAGCGATATTATCTTATATACTTAGATGCATCACTTTAAAATCATTTTCTGGTTATTTTGTATACCTTCATCTTGTTAGTACAACTAGATTGAAAACAGCTTAAGGAATAGGACCAAGTATTCCACTTCATATGTATTCTGAAGCTACAGTACCATATATCCATTCTTAAAGACAATCCCAAGAAAAATTCCTTTCCCCTACAGGGATGAGAGAATTGTCTCAGATATTTGAATTTAATACCTGTGTTTCAGTAACACATGAAATTCACTTACCCTCTTTTTATGATGCTAACTGAGGGCGTCATACCTTTGAAGAATATTTCAGGTTAGTATTACCAACTATTCTTCTGAGGACACTTACTCATGTGTAGCCAAATTTTTATAATCCAAGACAACATAAAAACATAAGGACAATGTAATGATGGTTTATGAAACAAAATACATTTAATGCAAAACTTTTTTTTTGTTTTAATTTTATGTTCATCCAATTATGATATTAGTATAAAACAGTAATTCATATCAGCTAATGTCAGCTCTGACTGGTCAGTTCCTGGTACCATACCCATAAATATAGTGAATGCCATTCCCAGCTTTGATTCAGTTTGGGGGGGGGCAGTCTTTAAAAGTACTTTGTTTTCTATAAAAGGAAAGTAATATTAGATTTAGTTGTTTTATGTAGTTTCTAATATACCTATACTTATCAAAACAGACATTTGAAAAACTTAGGTCAGTTCTCTCTCTAAATATCTGTCTATCTACCATCTATCTATCTCTTCATTACTTAATTTGCATTGATCATTACTTATTAAAAAATTATAGTTCAGGAAATCCAAAAATCTGTTAATAAATAGATTATTTCAGTACTTCATGGACAGATCCACTAACAAAGAGCTAAACTGAGATTTTAGTTCACTAGATACAGTAGTTTTTTTTTTTTTTTTAATGTTACCAATGAAGGACTTTTTTTGAGGATGATTTTACCAGAAAACAAAATGTTATTATTATTATTATTATTTTAAGATTTTATTTATTTATTTGAGAGAGAGATAGAGATAGCATGAGCAAGGGGAGAAGCAGACAGAAAGGGAGAAACAGACACCTGCTGAGCAGGGAGCCCAGTGTGGGGCTCAATCCCAGGATGCTGAGATCATGACCTGAACTGAAGGCAGATGCTTAGCCTACTGAGCCACCTAGGCACCCCAAACAAAATGTTATTAATATAATTTTTAATTGTATGTTGCCTTAGATAGTAAATGAGAAAAAAATATTTCAGCTCAATTTCTTTTTAGTGCATAGCTCCATTTCTAAAGTCTCTAATGCACTGCATTTGAAATAAGAAATAAGCCATGGAACAAATTAAAATAAACTTATAAAATCAAAAGAAACTCAATCTAAAATACTAAATACTCCACATAGATTTATAAACACAGTACTTTAAAGGTGATAGTAAATGTGTGAAATGTGACAGACAGTGAGGTAGGATGAGTAGTGTGTTAAGTGCAGCCTTCAGATCCTTACAAGAATAGCTACACCAGGGTAATTTGGTATGTTGAAATATAAACTTTAGATACTCAGATCTTAAAGTTAGTAAAAATCTCAAAGGCCATCTAGCCAAATCCCATACCTATAGAAATACCTCCTGACATCTCTGAGCCCAATTCATCTTTTTCTGCTTAGAATTTGCATGATCAGAAAGCTTTCTACCCCAGCCTGTAGAATGAAAAGCATCAATTGTTGAGATGTTCTCCTGAAATGAAACATGGTTCTTCATCTATTAGTTTTACCTCTTGCTCTTGCTTTATCTCTGAAGCCAGAAAAACTGCCTAACCTCTTTTCAAAGCATAACAAGAATTCAGATACCTTAAAAATCACTAGGTCTCTTTTCAGTTTTCTCTGTTCAATGGGATAATGTCCACTTTATCTCCGTTTCAGTCATGAACTTTCATCTTTCACCTTGAGGCACACTAGAACTGAGAGAAATCTTTATTTTTTTATATTAATCTTATTTATTTTTTAATTGAAGAAAATACTACACACAAAATATGTCCAGATCTTAAATATACAGTTTGATGAATTTGACTTGTATGCCCACCAACTGAGGCAAGATACGGAACATGTGCTTTGCTTCCAAAGGTTTCTTTATACCACTTTCCAGTTGTTTCTCACCCCGAGAAGCAACCAGTGATCTGCTCTTTATCACATGAAGTAAAGAGATGACAGTTTAGCATCCCTCAGGAAGTGAGGAAAAACTCCAAAAATTTGACATTTTTAAGGATATGTATATAGGGAAAATAAGTTCCATATAAGATACCTAAAAGATGTTTTCAAGGAGGAAAAAAGCAAACAAAAATCATCTCCTATGGGTATTTCTACAGAGAAAGTGGTATGTATGCAACAAGTGATTTTTCCTAAGATAGATTTGTAATTGGTAATCCACCACACCATCATCAAGAAAAGGAGTTTGACAGGAATGCCCGCTTATGCTTTCCTTTTAAAATCATAATCATTTTCCTTAATCATAAGATGAATGGGACCTCTTCCACAGTCTTTGTGCCATGCCTTTTTATATTTGTCCCTGTATCAATATTAATATATTTACCCTACGGGGTAACTAAATTGAGGGAAGATTTCACTCTGTACATTGCACTTGCAAGATGAAATGCTTGTGTTTTGTTTTCTGTCTGTTTTGTCCTTTTTCAGATGATTCAGTCCAGAGGCTCAGCCATGATGGTGATGTAAGCACAAGGGAAATATATCTCTTCATAACTATTTCCTTGAATAAAGTATGTCTGATAAACTAAAAGTATAGTGGATTTTATTCTCTAAATCTCTCAAATCCACCGACTGTACCAACTTCATGCCCGTCCAAGCCTCATTTGAAACATTACAACAGTCTCCTGGCAAACAATATTCCCGATGTAGGATGGCATTTCTCTAATCTCAACATGCCACTTCTGTGTTTAAAATCCTCTAGTGACATCCCTCTGCTAAAATGATAAAGATTACATTATTAAATCTTTGCTTCCTCTGACTGTACAAACTCTATCATTCTCTCCATTCTAACCCTTTGACCAAATTTCAGTGTCTCCTACCATAGAGCTTTTGCACATGCTGTTCCTTCTTCCTTTCCCATGTAACCTAGTTAACGTCTGTGCTTCCTTCAGATAAGAGCTTAATAATTAATACTTCCAAGGTTTCTTTAAGTCAAATATCCTTATTTTAAGCTTGTCTCTAGAACCCTCTCTGTTGTAGCAATTGTTATTGTTGATATTTTATTGTTCTCATTTAATCACTTGACAAGCATTCATCTCCCCCACCTGCAGAAGGAGTCCGCACGTGTGACTCATTTATCCCCAGTAAATGGCACAGGATCTAGTAGGTAGTAGAGGGTTAATGAATGTTTAGTGAATTACTTACTAAGCCTGTTCGTAATGAAGAGGAGGCCAGAAATCAGCCAGTAGCTATGGGTGGTTTCTGATTTATAGATCAAGAGAAGGGTGATTATATAATCAATTCACAGGATTTGATTGTACCAGCTAAGTTTTAGTAGGAACAGCTAAAGAGTGCAGTATCTTTCAATTGCTTCACTCAGAAGTCAGTTTATTAACTAACATTTAGAAATTTGCTTTCACTAACAATTGAAATTAAAATATTCAAGATATTTTACTGTGTTAAATACAAATTATTGATTTTCATAACCATACTATTACCTGAACTGAAGTAATATATATAAGTGAATATCATCAACCACTCAAGGGTTTTTAAAGAATAGTATAAAATAAGCATGGATAAACTTATAGAGTCAAAAATCATACCATATACACTAATCTCAGAATATGTACATTTCCAGGCATAAAATTTGAATACTGTATTAACCGTAGTTTTCCTGTTAAGAAGATCATAGAATGGAGACTTCCTAAGAATTCACTCTTAACTGTATTTTTAGAATATAAAAGTGTTAAAGACCATAGTTTAACAAGCCTTTGTAAACAGGTCCCAATATGGAAAGAAACCATATGCCCCAAGAAAGAGAAGTTTTAAAAACTGGTAGGTCAATTTCCACCAGAAGTAGTAATGTGCTGTTTTTCCCAGATACAGAGCTCTAGGAATAGGGCAGACGAACTCAGGTAAAGAGAAGAAAGGGCTGCCCTGAAAGGAACCAAGTCATTCCCCTAATACTCTGCTACCTCTTTCCCTTTCTCTGTGCTTCTAAGGGTCTTCTGCCTGTATAATTCAAGATTCAAGAAAGCCCAGGGAATCCAGCACTCAGCTAATGTAGACTAGATATAAGATAGGACCGTTCCTCCAAGAATACAGGGACCTAGATTACCCAAATACGGCTCTACGGGGTTGCCATGACAAATTTCTAAGCGTTGCACCCACTGTCCCCACCACCCCGGCAAACAAAACAAAACAAAACAAAACAAAAAAACCTCAGTCATTTCATGTAGCTAAGAAACTCTTAGCAGATAAGGAATTTAGTGACATTTTAAAAGTGCTTCCCAGCCTCAGAGAAAACATTCAGTTTTGTTATATAGAAGGTTTAAGCATCTTTATATTACTCTACCATACATAGTGTGTGGAAGGAATGGTAGTGTTGATGTGGGAAAAGAAGGCAGAAGGAAATGTAGATACAATTAAATGTCCTTTTAACCTGCAGGTCATTGACAAATGCTTGAGGCAGGCAGAGTAGAACATTGCTCCAGGATGCTCCCAACTGTCTTAATGTTAATGCCTTGCTAGAGGGAAAAACAACCTTAGTTTGACAAGAGCAAGGCCCCCAGGATCCTGTGAGTCTTCTTTAGCGTATGAAAATCCTATTGGAACTTCCCTCACTTTTACTTCCCCCAACCCAAAAGTATATAATCAGTAGCTCCTCACAATCCCAAGGCAGCAACTCTTCCTACCCACGGGTTCTGTCCCTGTCCTTTAATAAAATCACCTTTTTGCAGCAAGGACATCTCAAGAATTCTGTCCTGGCCGTCGGCTCCGGGCCTCACCAACATTTCAAAACCACATCAGTGTTACCTGATTCTGTAGAATACCAAGAAAAGTGGGAATTAAAAAAATTTAAAAAATTAAAATATCTAAGCTCTTTGTAGCAATAACGGTTTGCAGTCTTCATATTAAAAGACTGATATGAAAATCTCTGTTCTCAAAGAATTTGTAATCTTGTACAGGAAACTGAACTTGTACACTGAGAAGTACAACAAAGGAGTATGGACATTGCATAAAAGATCTTCAGGCAAAGAACTATTAGAAATCCATGTTCGTGTGTAGAACATGAACATTTTGTCTAGTGTTTTATCTAGATTTGTATTACTCAGATGTTTGGTGGGACTTCCCTATCATCTAAGATTTATTTTCAAGTTTTGCTTAATAAAAAAAATAATAAAAGTTTGGCTTTACTAAAATATCATTGAATTCTGTCTCTGATATTTCACAAAATTTTCAGACAGCTCAGTTCTCTTCTGATGAATGATTGATCTCAGTTGGGTTTTACTATCAGCTGAGGAATCCACATATCATCTCATGTGCACATATCACTGGGATGGAGAACTTAGACCCCAGAGGGTGAGTAGCTACTTGAGATAGAAATACATGGATTACTTGTTTGTGTTTTAAATTACTTCTAATAGTTAAAAACATTGAGAAATGTATTGGCCATTAAAATGTTGATTATGCTCATGTAATTTATTTTAAGGTATATGGAAATAACACTCAAGAAACACCAAATGATTTCTTTATGTTTTATGGACACAAAATGATATCAACATTTTAAGTCAACCAAACACTTTAATTTGTCTCAATTCTGCCTTTAGAGACTTTTCAAATAACAAAGGCCAGGCCAAACATTAAAATCTGTCTCTAGTCAATGACACTCCCGATGTATGAGTCATGCTCTGGCAAGAAACAAATCTACTCAGAAGTGTTTAATTTAAGAGAATGTAATTCAGTAACTGGAAGAAATGTGGGCAGGACCCAGGGAACCAGTTGGGGAGTTGTTACAGTTTACCCTCCTCAGGCCTAAAGGAGGGAAGGGAGGAGATGATGTTATCAGGAGCTGGTGAGAGCTAGAATCATGGGGAAGACCACCCATCTAGACTGTAGACATAGAAAGAAGCAGCTATTCCAGGATCCAAGTTGTGAAACAGAAAAGGCAAAAGGGAAGAAATGCCTTGACTTATTTCTCCTCCTATCCTCTGAAACCTTGCAAATGTCTTCTTTCAAAGCCAGAGGCCAAGGGGGGCCTGGTGTTGCAACCTGCAAGGTTCCAAATCCTAGAGCACAGGGCAAAGAGAAAGAACAGAGAAAGAGAATGAAATCAGGGAAAGGAGGGCCAAATTTAGAATAACCAGCTTTTTTTCTCACAAAAATTCACACTCACATAATGAACTTATGCATGCTAGAATTTATTAACCTTTGTCCAGCTTCTCTCCCTTTAGAGATTATATCTCTTTCACTCTACCCCAACCAGTCACTTTCACTAATTTTACTATGCAAAGCATATAGCTGTCTCCTCTGATTGCTCATTTTGGTCTTCCCTCTTTTCTTCATTATCCAAGACTTAGTAATATGTTCTGCTATGGATCTACTCCAGGCTATATTCTTCAGCAGTAAACAATTAGGAGTCACTTGGGCATTTCTAACACTCCCTTCTTGCTTCTATTAATGCTCTATAGTGAAAGGTAATAGCAATATAGGTATTTTGTTCCCAGTGAGATGAATTATGCTGTCCTCTAAACCTACCCACGTATCCCACCACATACACAGGGGTGGAAATAGTTAATATCAATTTTGTTTCAAATAGCATTTCTCCACCCCTGCCTCCTTCATTACTGCTGGTGTTAGAAATTAACCAAATCAGGGCACCTGGGTGGCACAGTCGGTTAAGCGTCCAACTCTTGATTTCGGCTCAGGTCATGATCTCAGAGTGGTGAGACCAAGCCCTGTGTCAGGCTCTGTGCTCAGTGGGAGACTGCTTGAAAGTCTCTCTCTCTCTCTTTCTCCTTCTGCCCCTCACCCACTCATGTTCTCTTTATCTCTCTGTGTTTCAAATAAAATAAATAAATCTTAAAAAAAAAAAAAAGAAAGAAATTTACCAAATCTGAGAATAGCTTGAGAGATGAGCCTATCAGACAGAGAGGTGATAGAAATTAGGCTATTTCTGTAAAATATAATAAAAACTGAGCTGTATATATGAGCTACAACTTTGTCTTGTTAATTTAAGAATACCAAAATTTTAATAAAAAGTATGTGCCTGCTATATGTAATTGCTTATCAACTGAATAAATAAAGTCTGGTTTCACCTCTTGACAAGGCTTACTATTAGAAGTTAAGTAAGAAAAATCTTTATTCTAGCTTAGAGAAGGTCAGAGAGAAGCAAATAAAAATGTGAGATTTTTTTTTCAGCCAATAAACACCTTAGTGAGTAAAAATGGTGAAAAGCAGAGACATGGTAATTAGCAATATGATGGTGCAAAGAAAGTGGTTAAGAAAGGACTAAGGAAGTAGTAAGTTTCATGTGTTCTCTGGGTATCATACCACTATTTTCTTTGGTGTTAGTTTGGGTAATAAAAACTGCTAGAAAAAGCAGACCTAATGACTCATAATGCTCAAACACGATGGAAGTTTATTTCTCACTCTCCTGTTTAAATTAGATTTTCTGGTTCATGAGTGAATTAGCTCCATGATCCAGGGAACTCGGGTTTTCCATCTTGTAGTTTTCCATCACTTTCAGCCCTTTGTCATTTGGATCTTGCTAGTGGAAGGAATGAGAGATGTTTTGCAGTAGCTATTCTAAATATGTCAGCGATAAAATATTCTTCCCTGGCGGGATGGAGCTCAACTACCACCCTGCTCTTGGTAACCAACTGGGGGGCATATCCATTTCTTAAAAACCTTCACAGAACAGTAACATATAGGACTTTGATTCACATTTCATCGGCTAGAACTCAATCACGTGGCTAATCTAACTGCAAGAAAAACTGGGAAATAGGGTAGCTATATACCTAAGAAGAAGAAAAAATGGATTTTCTGGTAATTTCTATTGTATAGGGGTTATGGGGAAGAGAACTTAAATATGTAACTCTTTCTAAACATGTATTTGCAATTTTTGTTTTTAAGGTTCAAGTTTGCTCTGGAGTTAAATTCTAGGATAAAAGATAAGCTCATCACTTCTATGTTTGATGACTTTAAACATACACGTTTAATCAGTGTAGATTGGATTCAAGTAACTTGTCTTGCCTGTAAATTTGGGTAATTGCACAGGAACAAATTTTTGTCCTTGTTTTATTTTCAGACATACTCATCTATTCATATGTAATAGTGTTAAGAGCTACAGTTATAAAAAGAAAAAAAAATAAATTTCTTCCTACCTCCTTAGAAAACTTGTTTTTATGTACTTATTGCTTCTGAAAACTCAAATATCATTTTAACAATATTTATAGCCAATCTACAATCCGTTGAAGTTTTATTTCTTCCACTACAGCAACACTCCTCATGCTTCTACTAAACGTCAGACATGGTCCTACTTGTTGATAATATAATGATAAAAGACAGATTTGTTTTCTTTGCCTCACACATGTTTGCATTCTAGTATGGTAAGATGATAGCCATCAGTTGAATGCTTACTATATTTTCACTTAATCTTCAAAAATAGAGTAGGTATTATTACCTCCATTTTATAAATGAAGTCATTTAAATTCAGAGAGAAATAACTTGTTCAGTGTCTCAGAATGTATAAAAGTAAAGATGGAACAAAACTCCAAAGTGAGTGTTGGTACCCCCCCAAACTCCATATCACATACGGCAGTGATATTTTTCATATATAACTAACATGGTGTTATAAAATGATCTGTTCCTCCAACATCAATGGAAGTAAGTATATTTCAAGATGTAGTTTTCCATACTTAATTTGAAATTATTTCCCATTCTAATTTTCAAATAAATTATGTTTTATAACAGGTATCTCCTCTCCAGTTTTGAATAAAACTGTTTCCCTCATAGGTAGATTTTTAAATTTCTTTTTTTGTTCTAAGTGAAGAGATTATTTGCTGATTTTTTTTTTTTAAACAATGAATAAACAGTGCCATCTTCTGTTGATGTTATATTCAACAACTGGGAATAAAGAATTGAAAGATTGGGTTAATATAAATCAGCAAAAAGAAGCAAATAATTTGGAGATTTTACTATCTTGGCATAATGTATTACATCTTTGAACACTTGCAAAGAGGCTCATTATTTGAAAGGCCTCTTGGGGCAAAGACATGTTTAAAACAGTTCTGGATGATTAATTATCCAAGACCTTTGAATATCCAGTCAAACAATGGAGGGAAGAGAAACGATGCCCAAGGAGACAAGTGACAGTGATAGAAACAGGTGGCAAGTGTTGGTAACAATTTGGTGTTAATAGAGTTGTGGGAATAAAAATTAAGAATTTCCCCATTTTTATGCTATTAATTAACCCCCCTCATTCATCTATCTCTTTACAGATGTCTATTTGATTGTGAAAAATCCTCCCATTAGTTATTTGCCAGAAGAAAAAGTGGAAAAATAGGAATGAGTTTTTTAATAAACTTTTAAAGTTCAGTGTTAATGAATATTTTTTATCTGCACGTGGTTCATAGATTTCAAACTCAAGGCAAAAGAAGTAACTCACATAAATAAGAGTTATTTTTATTAATTAGTTAGGAAAACATATTTCTTAAACATCTTGATATTTGGAAAAATATATCTTCAAGTCCAATTCACTCCATCTATTGTTGCTTTCTCAAAGGAGAAAAACAAAAACAAAAGAAATTTATCTCCTCCCCCTACCAATAAAGCCTATATATCTGGTCATAACTGTATGAGGACATTTGAGTCACTTTTAAAGTATTTTAAAAATAATATATCTAGGACGCCTGGGTGGCTCAGTTGGTTAAGCGACTGCCTTCGGCTCAGGTCATGATCCTGGAGTCCTGGGATCGAGTCCCGCATCGGGCTCCCTGCTCGGTAGGGAGTCTGCTTCTCCCTCTGACCCTCCCTCCTCTCATGTTCTCTCTATCTCATTCTATCTCTCAAATAAATAAATAAAATCTTTAAATATATATATATATATCTAGATGAGATTTAAGTTTTATGACAGGTAACATTTTCAGTAAAACATCAGCAATCATATTTTAAACCCAGGCCAGGAATTTTTCTTCTAAGGAATTTGAAATAATTGAAGGCAAATCAATGAGAATTAGTGACTTGAAGTGTTCTTATCCATAAGACTCCAAAGGGATAAAAACAAGAACATAAATTAAAGGCAGTTTCATTCCATATTTCAAAAAACCTTGACTCATATGAGGTTGCTTCCTAAGTATGATTATTTTGCATATTCAGAGACAAATCACTGGCAGGAACAGGTTAATATGTGTGAGTGAAATTCAAAGTGGCAACCTTCACATACTTCAGAGGAAAGACAACCCCTTGTTTTTTGACTAAATTATTTACAGTGTATTTTAGTATAATTCTATTTCTTTAAGACTTATTCTAATGATTTAAGGTGGGCTTTGTTATCCATCCTCTCCTAGATTAATCCCCATTCTGCTGATGAATCTCTCTAAATGTTCTCCAAATCCCTCAAACATTCTAATTCGTTTAAATTGTTGATTTTGTGTGATAGCAGAGCAATCAATGCTGGGCAAAGATTGTTGGAGTTGCATGAAATTAACAAGGTAACAGTATTAGGACTCCAAGAGTACTAGATATTTGAGGCCTGAAAGATTACTAGGTTTGAAGATAAGAATCTTCTATTTTGAGTGCTTCATGTGAGGGCCTTCAGTCTGTTTCTGATGTGTGCTAATATCCATGCTCTGTTCTCCAGTATCTCAGGGTATTATATGTTGATTTGAAAATATTAAACACACTATAGAAAATCCTAGATTTCATATTTAGATTGTTCCACTCAAAAAGCCAACAGTGTACAAAAGGGTTTATGGAGACAAGAAATATTAGACTTAGGGACATTGGAAAATAGGTATCTGCAATCATGTGTACAATTTTTTAGGCTAAATATTTTATGTAACCTTATAAAATAGAAAATTTTGTCAGTCAAAAATGGTCACATATAGCAATTTCAAATGATTGAAGTAAATTAATGGAAGGAGATATCACTCTAGTCTTTACCTAAAACAGTTCAATGTACAATTAGGAGATTTGAGAAAGATAGCCTAGGTTAATAAAATAAAATATAAGAATAATTTGTAGGAGCCAGGAGCAATCATTTATGCAAGAAAACTTTGAGCTAAATTCAGGTATTGGTGGAGGTCAGGGGTGGGAGATATTCCAGATTTGGAGAGAACATCATAACCATCTTCTCTCAAATATTTATACAGTTGATACCAAAAGACAGGTGTGGTCAAGGCTCTATAAGTCCCATGACAGCCTTAATATATCCATATTGGTGAAAAAAGTAAAATAAAATTATCCATATTTCCAGTAAAACTTCACAAGTAGTAATTTAGTAATGAATAGTATAGTAATATCAAGTTAACATAAAATATGGAAGTGAAAATAAAAAGACTAGTGTAGTGTCTTAAAAATCCTATTGTTCAACAATTTAATAAGAGGTATTTGGTAGAAAAAATTGGCGTCAGGTTATTAATGCTATAAGGAGAATATTTACATTTGCAGGAAAATAATCAAAGTGGGAGTATACTATGCATTTAGTGAGGCCAATTTTTAAGATCTGTTCTTTGAGTGTAAAGGAACCATGTCAAAAATATTTTCCCTACACTAACTGGGAAAGGATAGGCATCCTAACTGGCACAGAAAATCATTTGGGAACAGGAATGTTATTATATGACAAAAAATAATTACGATGATAAAAGTAATTCAAAATCATTGATAAGTAAAGAGGATTACTATATTTAAAATAAAAAAAAGTAACAAAGAGCACGATTTATAGTAATGAGTATTTCAATTTTCTAAAGGCTTCTCAGAGATTTGAAGTCTTCTAGGTAGTATAAAAAAACTTTAAACTTATAGGTTATGAAAATCATTAAAAGGCTATTTTTGTTGTTGTGAGTTTGTGACCCAGAGGATGCCTTGATCACATCTTGCAGCTTTAGAAAATAACACTGATATCAGCTTGACAGATGGAGTGATCTCTGATAGCAGAAGCAATTTCAATAAGTCCAATCAAGAAATTATGAATACCTGTTCCAATAATATTTTGGTCAATGGAGTGGAAGTAATAGATGCAAGTGACATGATAGAATATTTTTTGGACTTGGTCCTGTGTTAATAAGGGAAGAATTGGAGATGATGCTGAGATTTCTAACTGGGATGGTTGAGCAGGTGGTGGTACTGTTAACCTAGAGAAAGGAAAGGAAATGAAAAGCTGTTTATTAGTTTCCTATAGCCATGGTAACAAATTGCATATACTTAGTGTCTTAAAACAACACAATTTATTATCTTATAGTTCTGGAAGTAAGATGTCCAAAATGGGTTTTACTGGGCTAAAATCAAGGTATTGGCAGAACTTCATTCTTTCTGGAGGCTCTAGGGGAGAATTTGTTTCCTTGCCGTTTCCAGCTTCTGTAGTTCGTCTGTATTCCTTGGCCTCCATAGTCACTTTCTATCTTCAAAGCCACCAATGGCAGATGGAGTCTTTCTCATGATGTCACCTCTCTAATTCTGAATCTTGTGTCCCCCTCTTCCACCATTTAAGGACCCCTCTGATTATACTGGGTTAGCCCAGACAACCCAGAAAAATCTATTTTAAGATAAACTGATTAGCAGCCTTAACTACATTTGCAAACTTAATTCTTCCTTGGGATAGAACATGACATATCCAGAAGTTCTAGGGATTAGAATGTGGACATTGTTGCTGAGGGTATATATATATATATATTTTATTGCTGAATGATATTCCATTATATATATATATATATTATTGCAGAATAATATTCCATTTTATATATACATATGTATCTCAGATACATGTATACATGTATATATATATCTCAGATCTTCTTTATCCATTTATCTATTAATGGACAACTGGGCTGCTTCCATAGTTTGGCTATTGTAATTAAAGCTGCAATAAACATAGGAGTGCATGTATCCCTTTGAATTAGTGTTTTTGTATTTTTTGCATAAATGCCCATTAGTACGATAACTAGATCATAAGGTAGTTCTATTTTTAAAGTTTTGAGGAGCCTTTATACTGCTTTAAACAGGGATACACCAATTTGCTTTGCACTGATGAAAGAAATTCAAGACAATGCAAAGAAATTGAAAGACATTCCATGATCATGGATTAGAAGAACAAATATTGTTAAAATGTCTATACTACCCTAAGCAATCTTGCATTCCTATACACTAATAATGAAGCAGCATATGTGAAATTAAGAAAACAATACCATTTATAATTGCACCAAAAACAGTAATATATCTAGAAATAAACTTACCCAAAGAAGTGAAAGAACTATATTCTGAAAACCAGAAATCTCTATTCTTCTAAAGAACTATGTGAATAAGACAGACTCACCTGAATCTTAGGGTCAACAGTGCTATATAATGTGGGTTAATATACATTAATCATGCAAGTAAAATTCATCAGAATTAGAGTTCAAAGATTATACAGATGGAGGAGTGGACATCTTAGACATTTAGAGAACAGCTTAGACTTCTGCCTACCCCCCTAGTCATTATTATTGCTCCTGCCTTATTTTCTTGTAACTCTCTCTAAACTTTAGACTTAAAATCTTGATTCTTATCTCCACTTTGACCCATGGTTTTCTCCCTTAAGACAATGTTGGTATCTTCTTTCTAAATCTATCAGCCACATCTGTGAGTAAGACATCCTCCTGTTTTCCATTGTGTCACCCACATAGCACAGAATACTTGGCCAACCCTCTCCCTCTCCCAGGACATGGAAGGATAGCCTGTTACAGAGAGGAGCTTGGGTTATAGCCCAAGTTTGGTGTTGGCATAGTGTTATTGGGACTTTTATTAAAAACAAAGGAATGAAAGGGATCTGAGATTTTCTTTGGACCATGTATAGAGAAAAAAGGAGAAAAAAGTGAAGGGAAAGGGGGTAAGATTGAGAGGGGCAAGAACAGGGAGGTAAGAGAAGCAGATATAACAGATCTTAAACATTATTTTAGGTTAAAAATTTTATATTGCTTATAGAATTTTCTTCTCTGAAACTAAAACATAAAATTAAAAAAACAAACACACATGTATCTGCTAGTATAGTAAAATACTGGAACTCTCCTTCTTTAGAGGATACTGTCATGGTTTCAGAGTTAGATTACTTGGACAGAGTTACTCAATGAGGCATTTCTCAGAAGGGGCTTAGGGTGGGTGGGACAGCGCAGAGGCATTTGTTCTGAGAAAGATGATGAATATATCTGTGTGCAAATTATTTATAGACCAAATATGGAGATGGAAATGAGTAAACAAGTGACATAGAGTTGAAAAAAAAAAAAAAATGAATGAATTAAGAGTCTGCCTTCTACTGCCCATGACAGAAACTTGCCAAGGTGCAGGAATTTTTTTTTTTTTTTTTTTTTTAGGAATGCAGACAACCTATTTTTTTTCTTAATAAGAGAACTTGTTAGAGTCAGACTGAATAACAGTTTCAATTTGCCACACCCCAAAAAAATTACAAATAATGTGGAGAATACAGTTGCCTTTAGCTACTTGTGAATGGGATTCTTCTGGGTTTTCCGCCATGTGCATATTTAGTAGAATGGTGCCAGGCCAAAATAAATGGTAGGTACAAAACTGTTTTACTGATTTAGGCGAGGAAAAATGCAAATAATACAAATAAGAACAAATAACTGTTAAAACTCTTAATTAATTGGACTTTTTAAAAAACTTAAACATTTGAAGAGTGCCTCGGTGGCTCATTTGGTTAAGCTTGGACTCTTGGTTTGGCTCAGGTCGTGATCTCAAGGTTGTGAGATAGAGTGCCTCTCCTCCCCATTGGGCTCCATGCTCAGGGGGAGTCTGCTTAAGTTTCTCTCTCCCTCTCCCCCCACCATCAAATAAATAAATCAATCTTTAAAAAAACCCAAATATTTGATTTTATAAGTGGCATAAATCTCTTGATTGATATAGTCATTCATTCAGCTATATTTGTGAAAAGAGTGTGTTATTTTATTCTATAATTTGTGAACAGGAAAAGAGCAGAGACAAGTAATGAGAAAATGGAAAGAAATGTAGAAACTTAGTGTCCTGTTGAAACAAAAGCAAAGCCTAATTTTCTGCTGACAGTACAAACCTTTTTATGTCACAGGTGAACAGCTCGGTAGCTTGGGCAGCTTTATTATTTAATGGATTTGGGGAAGGAAAGGGGGCCTGGGTGGTTTTGTTATGAGATAAGCAAATAAGAGGCAATGATGAGAAAGAAAGATTTGATTATATGGGTCATAAAAGTGCTCATTACCACCCTCTCACATTTTTATAAATGTGTCTCACTTTCCAGAGGGACTGCCTGAAATGAAACAGTGGCTCTTCAGAAACAAGGAGGATTTTATTACTCAGGCAGAAGCCCCGTAAAGGCTGCCATGAGATTTGCTTGGGTCTGTTAGGAAGGGGCCTTCATCACAGAGGTCTGCAAAGCCCCGTATAAGGTGCCCCAGGGAGCTTGAGGAGACAATTTACTCCTTATAATATCTCCGAAAAAGAGATTTCTAGAATCCTGAAAGAGAAAATTATCTTGTTTAAATAGCTTTTAATTAACTGCAAGTATCCGTGAGTCCTTTTTGAGTGGAGTAGGAAGGGGATATTTGAGCCACAGAGGGATTTGGGCGTATATGGCAGCCTCCTGGGGAGATTGTTTTCCTAGACTTATTTTCTGAACTGAAGGATCATTTTTTAAATCTCCATGGGGGGTCTTTCCTCACTCACCAAGAAGTGGCATTTCTTAGAGCTATAGGAACTTATTTTGTACTGTTTATGTGCAGTCATGTATGTTAGAAAAATATATACATTAGTTGCTCTGTGAGGTGTGACTTGACAAAGCTTCCGGGGTCTTATCTATACACTTGTAGCAGTATTTCAAACAGAGAAAAGAAACAAAGGAAGACCAGTTATCTTGCTCTATTACGTATTATTCTATAGCCCCTAAACCTGATTAACTTGCTGTCCACTGTATTGGAAGGAAGAACTGCTTCAAAAAGAGAAATCATGTAGACATTGACAGATGGGATAAATAAGTCCTGCAAAACCGGTAGACATGATTGTGTTGTCTCTAGTAAAGAAAACTGTGGCTCGGGATAACATCGATATACAATTTTTCTTTCATTTTTATTTCAGTCAGACCCTCCCTCATCAACCAAAAAGCACAGAGCTTTCACAGCAAGCTTTGGTGGCATATTGACCTTCAGCTGTTCCTACTGTGGTACATGCGTCGTGTACTCACAAAGCTACCAGCCAGTTTTGCTTAGGAAATTGACTTTTGCTTGTGATGAAAACCCATGAAAGCAAGTTGAAAACAAAAAGTGTTTTCTTCTTACCTCCTAAGGAAAATAAGCAGATCATCTGAAGCTTTTATTTTATTTGTGAATCCCATCACACTGGTGGTCCTTATGGAGCAATATGCAACTAAAATCATGGCCTAAGTCCTGTGTTACCAATTTAAGAAGGAAATTACAATCCTTTATTTATGAATTGTCCCATTCTCATATGAACCACATTTAATATAGTATGGGTTTTTAATTTATAAATTTATAATGCTTGCTTTATTCTTGATTTAAAAATTTTCTGTGTTACAAAAATTCAGTTTGCACATCTTTAATAATGAAAATATTTTGATATTCTGAAATTAGGTTTAGACAAAATTTTTGCCAGCATTGGAAGTATTGAAATTTCTATAAAATAAAATTAAAACACGTGTTTTTATAGAATGGTTTAAGGAAAGAAATATACATTCTGACGTTCATATCATCAAAGCCACTTGCAATAAGTTAGTCTTTAGGTATTAAAGTAAAAAAAATAAAGTATTTTTGCTTCAAAATGAAAAATAAAAAATAGTTTACTTTGCATTAGAAATTAGAGGCCCCAATCATAAAAATAAATTTCTTTGACTTTAATATTCCAAAACTAAATATGTGTTGAGGTCAACCTTGACATTTTTAGAGATGCTAAAAACAGGAGCAGGTATTTACTGGGTGCCCACTCTAGGCATCTGTGTTAATCCAAGTCCTTTGAGAAGCAGATAATAATATGGGGATTAAATGTCTAAGGGTTTTATTAGGGAAATAACTGTGTGGAAAAAAAGTAAGAAAGATTCTGTGAAGTAGGGAGAACTCTCAGACCCCAAGTCTCATCCCCAAGTGAAGCAAACCTGAGGCCAACTAAGAAGAGAGGAAGAGAAAGTCAGATGGAAACATCCTAGACTGTCATGCAGTTTAACTAATATTTGGCAAATACGTCAAAAAAAATTTGAGCCTAGGTCAGCTGACAATGGAATCCCATGTTTTTTAGGAAGTCTGCCTTAATTTCCCTGACATATTCAGTGATTAACAAAGAGCAACCTATGGGAGAAAATGTCTTGGCACACATTGCAGGATTGATTTTCAAAGCAGACGAGCTAGGGTTTTATGTCATTTATGCTTTCTGTAGCCAGGGGTCTGAGAAGCTCATTCTCATTGGTTGTCAGGAGAATATTTTTGGTGTGTATGGAAAAACAAATTGGAGTCAAAAACAGAATATGTTGCCTCTCTATAGACACCTACACTCAACTCTAAAATCTGCTCTGATGTTTCCCACTAAAAAAAATAAATAAATAATAAATAAATAATTTTTTTTGAGTTTTATTCTGAGCAATTACCATCCTATTGACCTACTCTCCTTCCAAATGTATTCCTGTAGGAGCGTTGACAATACTGACTCCATCTTTGAATCTACATTTTGTTCGTGTTCACTTGATCTCTCTTGGGGCATTGTATTCCGGGCCTCTTGGAGATTAATACACAAACCTTAGAAATGCCCACCAAGGCTGGAATGGTTTGTTTTGGCTTTCCATGTATCTGTTAGTGATAACACAGTCTTTTCCCTTCCTGAGGCACAGGTGGTGCCACAAGATATAAAGTTTAGCTGTTAATTAGGTGCATGCAAACGCTTTGATGTGCATGGGAACACCTTGATCTCACTAAAATATTCTTCTGTGTGTCCCCTTGCTCTCTAAATTCTGTGGACTAAAGTCCAGACTCTGTAGAAAATAACTGTGCAGCTGCTGTGGATCTTTTTCTGCCTGATCCCCCCTGGAAGTAAGGTATCCAGAATGAAACTCTGTGTAAATTGTATAGAGTCACTTGCTTCATTTTCTGGGGTCAAAGTGCTTTCTCAGTTTGGGGGATACTCTCCTGTCCTTGGCACCACTTTCTAACAATCCCATATTCCAATCTTTATGCCAAGAAATATATCTTCCCCTTTGCACTCTCAGTGAAAGCAGAATGTTCCCTAAATTTTGGCATGGTTTTTGGATCAGTAAGATGTAGTAGATATTTTCAGACTCCATTCTTCTTTGAATGGTCTACATTCTCTTAAGGGAAATGACATTTTGGATTGTTTATAACTCAGTTGCTTTAATTGAATAACAAAGAGTCCTGGCCTCTATAAGTGGGAAAAAGAACGTTTCGCATGATGATTTGACTCTCTATACAGTCTCACTGCTTTACGTGTGTGAGAGACATCTGTAAATCAAATGTTTGTAAGTTGCACACACAGGAAGCCTTATGTTACCATACGCTTATCATTCTTATGGCTGTACTTTCACCATCCCTCTGTTAGTTCATGCTTTCTACAGTAGAGAAGATTATACATAGAACAAGGTGTTTGTTTGGGGGGGAGGAGTCTTTAAGGGGGATTGGGAAACAGGACAGAATCATGTGTCTTCACGTTGCTGAATATCCAGCAGATCAGTGAGAGAGGAGTGGACAGAAACTGGAAAAGTCAGAGTAGAGAAGGAATGACACAAAGGAAAAAAGTATTCAGTATCAAGGAAAAGTTCCAAAATGGACATTAAAACATCTGAATTCTAATCTACCTTGAATATTTACTAGCTGCGTGGTGGTAAACAAAAACTAAACTAGTTAATACTTCTGTTAAATAGGGTGCCTGGGTGGCTCAGTCGTTAAGCGTCTGCCTTCAGCTCAGGTCATGGTCCCGGGATCCTGGGATCGAGTCCCACATCGGGCTCCCTGCTCGGCGGGAAGCCTGCTTCTCCCTCTCCCACACCCCCTGCTTCTGTCCCCTCTCTCGCTGTGTCTCTCTCTGTCGAATAAATGAATAAAATCTTAAAAAAAAAAAAAAAAACTTCTGTTAAGTAATTCAGAAAAATAATTGTAGCATACAATGAACAAGTACTTGTAAAATACCTGAAAACTGTAAGCTCTATACAAATTAAACAAACGTATTATAAATTTTCACGTTATAATAAGTATTTATACATATTTTTATTGTCTACAAATTTATATTCCCACAAACTATACAACTTAATTATTTGGTTAACAATATAAATACTTTCGGGGCGGCTGGGTGGTTCAGTCGTTAAGCGTCTGCCTTCGGCTCGGGTCACGATCCCAGGGTCCTGGGATCAAGCCCCGCATCGGGCTCCCTGCTCAGCGGGAAGCCTGCTTCTCCCTCTCCCACTCCCCCTGCTTGTGTTCCCTCTCTCGCTGTGTCTCTCTCTGTCAAATAAATAAATGAAATCTTAAAAAAAATATATATATATAAATACTTTAGTTTGGGTAAACTCATTCCCTCATATGTATTACAGAAATGTAACTCCAAATTATCAGTTCATGCAACGAACAAGTTTGTTTCAGGTACACTTAGAATCAAGGTTAAAGTAATATTGCCAAGGCTGTGCCTCCGTTTCTCTGTTCAGCTTATCTACGCTTCTCTTTTCATATATATGTCTTTTCACTCCTGCTGCAGATAAACTTTTTGCCCAACTAAGAAAGATAACTCCTGGAAATCATACCCTATTTACTTATTATTTGATTTATAAAATAATATTTATAGCTAATGATTGAAAATGACAGTATTCCCCATCATTCACAGCAAGAACATTCACAGGGTAATTCTCATTGGTCAACCTGAGTCTTAGTGCTCGTTTTGAATAGCCTTCCAACAGGGATGCAGTGTTATAATTGGCCTTACCTGGCTTAAAGGCTCAACTTCGTTGTCATGGAGAACATAATACAAAGGATGACCATCCTGTAGGGCCACAGTTGAGATAAATTTCAAAGAACCAGTGAAAGAAGACTGAGGAATCTATAGCTTACTCTTAATTGTTGAAATAAGGAGATAAATACTAATCTATCATATTTATAGTGTTGGACTTAGAGAAGAAGAGAATCGGAAATTTGGTTTGGTAGAGAAAATTCTGATAGCTAGAAACCTGTATAAACACTGGGACTCTGGGAGGAAAGAGAATAGAAAGGAATTTGAAAAGACTTCAAGCATAGGAGGTCACAAGTACATCTTACATTGAAATTGTGCCTCTAATTTCAGTGCTAATTGATATCTGAAGTTTCACTGAAAATGTCTTTATTAATTAGGGATGCTGTAAAATTCAACCTAGTTTGCCCAATTCAGGCAGTCCCAACCCTTCCGGGTCAGGTGGTATATTTCTTATCAAATTCCACTCCTATGTGGGAGGCTATAAACAGGAACAAAAAAAAGTCAAGAAGAAACCCTATGTTCTATCTCTCCTACTGTTCCCCTTATATTTTCCAAAGTATTTTTCTTTTAAATCTCTATTTATGATATATTTAAAACTGCATGGGATTTCTAAATGCTCAGTTTTCTTGAAATATGTGAGCCAATAAAAATAATGACTACCCTTAGTGCTTTCTAAAGTGTGATGGTAGATAGAACCACTTTCTTTTGACAAAGTCTTATATTTTGTCCCTTCTTTTCCTTGCATAGCTTGGTGTTCATTTCTATAGTGATGAATGTACTATATACCTTAAGGCAGTTTTAACTCTAATCAAGGAAGTGGGAGTGATCTAAGCAGGAAACTACAGGAAATCTTAAGTACATGTTGGTCCTTACAGCATGCTCATTCATTTACTCAGGGAACTAAGTGCTCATTTTGTTGTATTTTCCAAATTTTTCTTTTAAGGCAACTAAATTATAATAATCTTACACACATTTCCTTTCTAATGTACTCATTACTTTAGCTGGAAATGGAATACTTAACAACCCAGTCTAAGGAGAGTCATACATTCTAACTGTAAGTAATTATCAAAGTTTGAAAGAGAAATACTTCATCTACTTACCATTTCATTTGCCGATTAATTACTGGAGATTTTGAGTAGTGTCAGACCACAGGGAAAAGCGGTATTTGCTAAATAAAAGAAATTTTATTTTTAGCTTTTACTTTTTTTTTTTTTTTTTCCTGAGATTCTGGGTTTTTCTTTGGCAGCAGGGGCGGGGAAGAGAAATGTTAATGTTAGGGCAGAGTGGCACCAATTTCTATTTGGATTTGCTGTCAAAGACAGTTTAAGACATTAACGAATTGGAAGATGGATTATTTTAGTTAGGTATATGTTGAGGAAAGGATTAATGAATGAATCAATGGATGAATGGGGCAAACCATCTGTCCTCCTGCCCCAGGGTCCAGGGTCCTGTCAGCTATTCTCCATGAGGCTGTTTGTGCCCTCTTTATCAAATGGCAGACATTTACATCCTCCACTCCAGACCCTCTAACCCTCTATCTCTGGCCTAGCTCTCATCACAACAAATGGACTCTGCTCATCTCACTCTGGCCTGTACCTCAAGGGAGCACAAAAGACAGATGCTGGATGTTTTCATATGGGAGTTTGGTGTCCTTAATCCTTTTTTTTTTTTTTTTCAAGATTTTATTTATTTATTTATTAGAGAGCGAGCGAGCGAGAAACAGCATGAGAGAGGAGAGGGTCAGAGGGAGAAGCAGGCTCCCCGCCGAGCCGGGAGCCCTATGTGGGACTCGATCCCAGGACCCCGGGATCATGACCTGAGCCGAAGGCAGTCGCTCAACCAACTGAGCCACCCAGGCGCCCTGGTGTCCTTAATCCTTAATAACATTTACCTAAGGAAGGTGCCTGATTCATTGGATTTGTTTATAAAGTTCATTAAGCTGTGATCACCAAAGAAATTTAATTAATCTTTTTCATGAATCTTTATCATGGATGGTGTAATTAACATGTAAACATACAAATCTCAGTTGTTTGTGCTATGTGTATGAAAAATGGGTATAAATAATCCAAGCTGGAGATAAAAGCAAAATTTGAATTATTTTATAATCTGGTCATTTTCCAGAAGATATATATATATATATATTTTAAAGATTTTATGTATTTATTTGACAGAGAGAGACACAGTGAGAGAGGGAACACAAGCAGGGGGAGTAGAAGAGGGAGAAGCAGGCTTCCCGCAGAGCAGGGAGCCCGATGCGGGGCTCGATCCCAGGACCCTGGGATCATGACCTGAGCTGAAGGCAAATGCTTAACGACTGAGCCACCCAGGCGCCCCAGAAGATATATTTCTTATTACAGTCTTCTTGGGCTAGTTTGCCATAAAGAGTGCTGCATTCTGACCTGATTTTAAGGAAGTGGACTGATTTTGTACAAATAAAGTATTAGCTAAAGAGCACAAAATATTCTTCAGCTATGATTTAATATTTAGTCCTTCTTGCTATATATCTAAATAAAGAGATATAAAAGTTGATTTTAGCAATATTAAATAAAAAGGTTATAGCAGAAAATTGCTATGGGGTATGTAATTATGGGTAGACAGTATTAAAAACAGCTTATGTTCTAACTGATGTTATACAGTTGTAGAATAGTCTACATTTTATGGAATGTTATACAGTAATATATAGTCTACAAATATATCTGATACCAGAGGAAAGCTATATCAATATAAAGAACAAACCTGAATAAGTTGACTACTTATGATGGTATCTCATCATTATCATTACCCCAAACAGCAGCACAAGACAGTTATTATGCTTAACTCCCTACATACACTACTGTATTTCACATTTAATATTATTGATAATTCTTTGAGTTATTTTTAATCACATTCTAAATATGAGAAAACAAGAATCAAAGAGATTAAGTAACTTATCTCAAGACACACAGCTAGAAAATGGCATGCATCAGGAATTGACTACTGGTCTCTCTCTTATTCTAATTTCTTGTTATCAATTACTGTTATACATTTTACAACTTCTCTTAGCCACTCCCTTGACAGCCAAGACATTTACTTGATTTTGCTGCTGTATTTCATATAACCCTGTTTTTCCTCCTTGCATAGTTGGCTTCCATGGAAATTCTCCAACACCTACTTCTACAGTGTACTATTTCTCTCAATTGTATATGAAACGGAGCTTCTGAATTCCTCACTGTCAACTTAGCTGAAACAGATTACAGATTCTTGGCACATAAGTTTTACCTTTTCTATTTTTTCCAGAGTGTTATTCTTACCACAAAAATAAATGATTTTTTTAAATTTCTTACCTTTGGCAAATTATCATCACTGAAATCCAATGTGTTGGAAGATTTAGAAATAAAATACTGCCTGAGACTTTGAGATATGGAAGTCAGGTAGATTTGCCCTACACAGTACCCATTCTCTAAGGGCCCTGCCACTTCCAGATCACTTAGATCCTGTTACTAAAATATATGAACTGAAAGGGAGGTAAAAATCAGGAAAAAAACTGGTTCAAGATGTACGAAGGACAAATCTCATTAGAAGGATTTACAATCCAATTATATAAGTTCTAAGAGACTGGGCAAATCATTGAGGCTATTCATATTATTTTACTAGAGCAGAATTTCACTGTATCGAATAAAGGAATTATTAGCTAGACCTTGAAAGTACTGTTAGAGATCTTTGTTTTAATATGATTTGATTTGTTTATAACGTGTTTCCTAAAGCTAGTTACAATTGTCATAGTTTGTTATAATAATGTTTCCCTTTTTCCTTTAAGTTTAAATCTTAAACTAGACCTTTGAATAAATATAGTAGGATTGATGTTAATACTTTCGTTGATTGAAAATAACATACATTTTTATTTTTAATTGTCTTAATAACATTTTCTAAATATTATATTGCAATTACTTGTCATTTTACTGAATAAAGCATTAAATAATGAACATTCAAATTATAACATTTGGGGGTGCCTGGGTGGCTCAGTCGTTAAGTGTCTGCCTTTGGCTCAGGTCATGATCCCGGGGTCCTGGGATCGAGCCCCACATCGGGCTCCCTGTTCAGCAGGAAGTCTGCTTCTTCCTCTCCCATTTCCCCTGCTTGTGTTCCCTCTCTCACTGTCTCTCTCTCTCTGTCAAATAAATAAATAGAATCTTTAAAAAAAATTATGACATTTAATTTAAAAACATCAATCAAGCTTCTTTTTTTAAAATTTTCTTCTGGCTAAAACGTACATTAAGGTAGGGAAGAAAATGGAGAAAGCAAGATGGGAAAAAAAAAAACAACTTTGGAGATTACAAATAGTGTTCTTCATTTTAAACTTCAAAGTTTCTCTTGCATTTGAACTAATAGTTCTTCTTTTAGTAAAAACAAAGGGGGTGGAGGAGTTGATGAGGAGGGTGGTTATATCTTTTAAGAACCTGTGTAGACATGTCTCTTGAGAAATTAGAGCATATTATATATGGAAATGCTTCACTGCTAATTAAAACTGCTGCATAGTTCTGAAATAAAACCTAGATAAGGTGTCTAAAGCTCTGATTTCTATTCCCGGTCAAATTCTGACTCACTGTGCAAATTTTGGGATTCTCCTTAATCCCTTCTTATGATTCCTCTCTCTAATTTCGCCTACAAAGAATTAACTCTCTTAATTCTATATGTTTGTAATAGAAATGATGATCAGTTTCATATGCACATGGATTCATTCATTCAGAAATGTCTTTAAGTAAGTGCCCATGAGATTCCAGTTGTCCTTCTAAGTGCTAATGCTAGTGTAAAGCAGTGAGCATGAGAGTCAAGATCTCCATTCTCAGGTGAGCTTATAGGGAGGCAGGGAGACAAACAATAAATGAGTAAAAAAAAAAAAGAAATGCGTCTGATAATTTCAGGTTGTGATAAGGGTTGGAAATAATCCAGGGTTCTGAAACGGAGTAACTGGGAATTGTTGTATTTCATTGTCAAGAAAAGTTTTTCTGAGAGAAGTCAACAGTTAAGAAAAGACATGAATTTTAGAAAGGATCCAGCAGTGTCCTAAATGGAGGACAAAGTCAAACAAAGGAGGAAGATAGGGGTATGCTTAGAATGTTCAAGAAAAACATCCCTGCCACTTCAAGCCTGGTCAACAAAAATTCTAATGCATTATCCTCTGTGTTCTATCTCTGGTTCAGATATAAGTAAGCAATGAAGACTTTGAAAGTTGCTTGTTGCAACTGGTGGAGCTAGGACTTCAAAAGATTTGACCTATTTAATCACCACTGGGAGTGAGCTACAAGATAACCAGGAAGATTAGTTTTTAGATTGCATGTGAGCCAAAACAAACATTTACTGTTTTACAAAACTGCGATCTTGAGATGTATCTATCTGCAACATGAGCCAGAATTACCTAAATAGTACAGTTGAGAATTTGGGTTTTGTTTTAAGTGTCATCAGCATGTGCTAACAGATTTCAAGCAGGGACAGTGATGTGATTTTGTTTATGTTCTCAAATTACCACTCTGTCTGCTGTTTGGAGAATGGTTTGTGAAGGACCAAGGGCAAGAAACCAGTTAAGAGTAGAATAATCAAAAGTTGACAGTGGCTTGGACTGAGGTGGTGGTCATAGAGATGGAAAAAAGTGAACATAGTGCAAATATATTTGAAGATAAATACAAAAGACCTGGAAGATAGACAGAATGTGGAGGTGATGTACTGAAAGTAAAAAGGGTCTCTTTGACTCTAATTTTTATGCTTTGAGCAATCAGATGAATGTTGGTGTTAATTTTTGAATGGGAAGACAGCAGAATCCAGTCAAAACATTTTTTTAAAATTTTATTTTATTATATTATGTTAGTCACCATACAATACATCATTAGTTTTTTTATGTAGTGATCAACAATTCATTGTTTTCATATAACACCCAGTGCTCCATGTGTTTTGAGGGACTTTTGTGACACTGAAGGCCAGGAATTTAGAGCGGATCAATACATCTCTAATTGTGCTTCACCCATACACATTTCTGGGTTTAGGGTGGGAGTGAGGAGATAATCATTGAGAGAAAAACTACTAAAGTTTATGTGAAATGAGACCTAAGCTTTTCTTATTTTAGTAAATATGGTAAGATCCAAAAATACCTGTATACACTGCCTTTAATGTGTACAATAGAAAATTAAAAAGAATAATTGTTTAAGAAGTGACTAAAATAGGTACTGGTTAAGATAAGTGCAAGTCTCACTTCCAAGCCTAGCCTCCAAGCTCCACTAGTTTTCTATCTGTAAGTTGTTATTATTATTATCTCTAATTAAGTTTATTCATCTGCAAATAGAACGGAGTATAACTAATATGTTTCAATAAGCTTGTTATGATCCTCAACATAAAATCTAAGAGAAAGCACTACGTAAATTATAAAACATTATGAAAATGTAGGATAAAATTTCTATGACTAACACTTTCAACATAAATTGAAGTTGTCAAAGTAACTTCCAAACTTTAGGAATAATATATTGTAACTTTTTGCTAAAACGACATTTTGGCCATGAAGAAATTGTGTGGAAAACAGAATAAATGAACATTGGAAATAAACATCAAGCTAATTTCTAAAGAAGAAAAATTAACCATAGTATTTCCCAAGTGAATTCCCTTGGATGCAGAAATTCCAGAATTATTATCTTTTGGAATGTTGGAAAAAAGCTTCAAGAAGATAATTAATCGTAGGCCTAGTTATCAGTTTTACCAAAGAACAATAATTCACATCTTATAATTAATATGAAGAAAATATGTAACCTACGAATTAGGAGGGGAAAAAGAAGAGAAAGTATACAATCTATTTTGAAACTACTGGAAGAAAAATTACGCTTGATTTAATTTTCAAAAATGACCTAATACTATTGACATAATTAGGAACGTGAAGAGTGACACATGCTGGGCATGAACAATTTAAATACAAATTTTTCTCACTGTCTGGTACAGAGTCAAACATACACAGTATAGGAAAATGAATGTGGCTGTTGTGAGAGAACAAGGTCAGACTGGAATCCAAAACAGATTTCAAAATGCAACACTTGTATACTACAGAAATGACTTTATCGCAATAAGTATATTTTTTTTTGCAGAAAAAATGTCAGAAGTGTACAGTTTGATTTCAAGGCATATTTTATGTATCTCAAAGTTCAACTAGGGAGAGTACACCTGCCGGAGAGTGAGGAGAAATGAACAAAAGCAAACAAAACAAAATAATGGACCCATCTTAGCATCTAAAATGGGCCCTAAAGCCCTGTTCTGATATTAGCAACATGGAGTAATCCTCTATCCTTGAGTGTGGACTAGACCTAGTGACTCACTGCTAACAAATAAAATACATCAAAAGTGATGAGATGTCACTTCCAAGATTAGATTAAAATAATCCTCACTTCTGTCTGTCTCTCTCAGCCCCTGCCTCTGGTAGAAGCAAGCTATTACATTGTCAGAGGCCGTTTGGAGAGCCCATGTGGCAAAGAATTGATGTCTTCCTTCAGCCACCAATCCGCATAGATCTGAGATGAGCTGGGAGAACATGAGTGAGCTCAGAAGCACATCCCCCTCCAGCTGAGTGGAAATGGCTGCATTCATTCTTCCACAACTAGAATGTAGCCTTCAGAGATCTTAAATCACAGGCACCCAACAAAACTATATCTGGGATACTGACTCACAGGAACCCATAGAAACAATGGCTGTTTTCAGCCATTACATTTTGGAGTAACTGATTACCTTCCAATAGATAACTAATACAGGCCTTTACAGCTAAAATTTGGGAAAATATTTAGCATTATGCCACTTTACTTAAAACTCTCTAATTTAATGTAAAATTTTGTGTTTTTTTAATTTTCTTCACAAAACAGTGCTTCAGAAAAGTCATATGTATCTATAAAATCTATCTTATACCATTATGCTTTTTTTCTTCATCAAAATATGAAAGCTAAAGCAACTCTTTCTGTCCAAGAAGAAAAGAAAGTTTTATCATTGCCCTAGAGAAAAGTTGGTAAGCAACGAGTGGTAATATTCCATGACTGCAGTCATCCCTGTAAGATTTTTAAATTACTTTTTGAGAGGAATATTTTTCTAAACCTTTCAGTTTCACACTGCATAAAGGTGTGAACATAAGACAGTTTCTGAAACTAAAGCACCGACATGTGAATATTAGCAGAGCTTTTAAATGTAAAGGGGAAAAGTTTTGACTGTCGGATAATGGCAGCAGTGTGATGTCCTTGCAAATCGTAAAGCAGCATTTTGATCTAAATTTAGGGAAGCTGGCAGTGAATCAGACATTAAATGAGGAATTGAGAAAACAATTGTTTTAGCCACACATATGAGCAAGGATAGTGTTGGCAGGATTACCTTGCAAGCAAAGCTATCAAAAAACAGAGAAGGAAACAAACAGTTCCTGACATTTGTACCATTCAGAGGTAAAATGTTACCCGAAAGTAACTCCAAATAAGTATTTCTAATTCAGTGATGATTTTTAGATAAGTTTGTTCTTAAAAGAAACGCTGAGTTTCTTCCATGTTCTTTGGGTACTAGCCCTTCCATCCGGCTTACTTCCTTGGACCCAGACCTCAGAGGACATTCTAATATAAACCCTGATGTGAGGATAAGATTTAGAAAGGGTTTCTGTACATGACAATTCCAGTGGTCTAATGTGAGACTCTGAAGGATGGCCATGTACCCACATTCATTGATTCCCCATCTATATCTATTCCTGGCATCTCCCAGTACATACATATATACATAAACTTTTATGAGAAGATGAGTAATTAAGAGGTGTGGGCTAGCTTTTCCCTCTTGGCTGCTATTTTTGAAAGACAAAAGTAGATAGATGATTACTGCATTGATATAATAAAATAGAATGCCCAAGAACAGGACCACAACTATGTCTGTATTAAGCACATGATAAAAATGGTCTTTAACATGAAGAAGGTTATTATTCAATAAACAGATGAATACCTGGGTAAGTCCTGAGAGGTGGAATTTTACAGTAAAGAAAACATGCTCCATTCAAACAGCTTAATTTTGAGACTTGTCTTTGCAACTGGCTGGTTCTCGATCTTTGGGGAAATTTTTTCAACTCTTTTCTTCTTAGTCATCTCATCTATAAAATGAAGATGATAACACTAACTACCCAAAAAGTTGTTGAAAATATTTTATCATGTTAGCATACATAAACTGTTTAGAGGAATGGTTGGTTCATACTAAGTACTCAACCAATTTTTTTTTTTAAAGATTTTATTTATTTATTTGACAGAGAGAGAGACAGCAAGAGAGAGAACACAAGCAGGAGGAGTGGGAGAAGGAGAAGCAGGCTCCCCGCTGAGCAGGGAGCCCGATGCGGGGCTTGATCCCAGCACCCTGGGACCATGACCTGAGCTGAAGGCTGACGCTCAATGACTGAGCCACCCAGGCATTCCAGTACTCAACCAATTCTATATATTAAGTGTGTTAACAGAATAAATTTAGAACACTATTTCATAGAAATGGATTTATGTTATTCTAAATGAAAATACAAAGTTTTATGTTGTCTTAAGGTGAATGCACTGGATAGCTATTGCTGCATATCAAATCACCTAACACCTAGTGGTTTAAAATACAAGTTACTTGTCATCACTCATGTGTCTGCAGGTTATGGTTAGGGCTTCAACTTTTCTAGGCTCAACTTTGAGCAGCTGTAGGTAGCCTAGAAGTCGACCAATAAAGGCCAGACACAGCAGACCTTGCTCTGTTCCACATGGTTCTCATCCTCCCCCTGGGACCAGCACACTAGCTTGGGTATGTTCTTCTCATGGCAACGACAGAGGCAAAACTGAGCAAGGAAAATCCTGAAAGACCTCCTAAGTCTTAGGCTGGTACTGGCACATTCTTCAGTTCTCCCTAAACCTTTTGGTTAGAACAGGTCACATGACTGAACATGAAACACAAGGGTAGGGAAATATAACCCGCCATGTTGCTGGGAAAAACTGCAAAGTCACACAGCAAAAGGTGGGAATACGGGGAACAGTGTGTTATTAGGGTCAAAAACGCAACCAGTAAGAGAAAGGTCCTTGCAAGGACATTATGAAATAAAGAGTAATATTGGGGCATCTGAGTGGCTCAGCTGATTAAGCAGCTGCTTTCGGCTCAGGTCATGATCTCAGTGTCCTGGGATCGAGCCCCACATGGGGCTCCATGCAGCAGGGAGTCTGTTTTGCCCTCTCCTTCTGCCCCCCCATCTTGTTCTCTCTCTCAAATAAATAAATGAAATATTTAAAAAAAAAAGTAATATTAATTCAATGTCTGAGCATAAGTTAAGTCAAGAAAATAAAATTATTTACTGCAAAATTCAAACAAAGTTGCTATATTGCCATTTAAAAAGATAAAATAGTCCAATGGAAAATATGGAAAAGAAGATGAAAACATGGAGAAACAGACACTCACAGATCTTTCTAGATGGAGCCTAACTAGGTGAAACTTTCTTGTAGTCATTCCTTCGCTGTAATTCAAAGGTCACTGAAATTATATATATTATGCCTATTATTCCTACAACAAATCATATTCTAAAACTCTTGCCTAAGGGGGATCACAGATGTACACAAATATTGATGTATAATATCATGAATCAAAATAAAATTCCTAGTAATAAAAATCTTAGAAAAAGGTATTATTTTATTTAAATGGATTATCGTGAAATATATCACAAGTAACCAGTCATGTTGTAGTAGAAAATTCTTCACAATATTTTGTTAAGTTGACATTTTTCAAAGTAAATCAAAATTAGTGATATTAAAGATAAACATTACTCTTAGATAATCATAATACACATAAGTCCATTAAAGGCTCTGAGGGGCACCTGCCTGGCTCAGTTGGTAGAGCATGTGACTCTTAGGGCTGTAAGTTTAAGCCCCACCTTGGGTGTAGACATTACTTACAAACAAAACCTTTAATAAATGAATAAATAAATGCTCTGAGACGTGATGCAGTGAAAAAAAAAAAAAGCAAAACACAACTTCCTAAGGATACTTGGCATCATATTCACCAAATTAATTCAACAGCTAGATAGAGAAGCTTCATATAGAAGTTAATATTTAAACTCTGGAGTTGAACAACCCAAACTCAGCCCATCACAAATGACAATCATCTTTTTTACAATTTAAAGGTTTTTGTTTTTTTTTATATTGTACAGTGAATATGCACTTACATGATCAGAAAGTAGTAATTATAGAAGTACATATATTTGGAACATATATCTTTCTAAATGGACTCTATAAATAAAATAGGACCATGAAAAACAATGTTAGCTGTTCCTAAAATTCAAACTATCTTATGCTGGAGTGGGGGGTGGGGTGGGAGGGATGGGGTGACTGGGTGATAGACACTGGGGAGGGTATGTGCTCTGGTAAGCGCTGTGAATTGTGCAAGACTGTTGAATCTCAGATCTGTACCTCTGAAACAAATAATGCAATATATGTTAAGAAAAAAAAAAAAGAAGATAGCAGGAGGGGAAGAATAAAGGGGGGGAAATCGGAGGGGGAGATGAACCATGAGAGACGATGGACTCTGAAAAACAAACTGAGGGTTCTAGAGGGGAGGGGGATGGGAGGATGGGTTAGCCTGGTGATGGGTATTAAAGAGGGCACGTTCTGCATGGAGCACTGGGTGTTATGCACAAACAATGAATCATGGAACACTACATCTAAAACTAATGATGTGATGTATGGGGATTAACATAACAATAAAAAAATTAAAAAAAAATAAAAGTAATAATAAAAAATGCCCCTACTGGGACGCCTGGATGGCTCAGTCGGTTAGGCGTCTGCCTTCAGCTCAGGTCATGATCCCAGGGTCCAGGGATTGAGCCCCATGTCAGGCTCCCTGCAGAGAAGGCTTCTCCCTCTGCCTCTGCCTCCCTCCCTCTCTCTCTCTGTCTCTCATGAATAAATAAATAAAATCTTTTAAAAAAAATTCCCCCACTGAACAATTCTTATTTAGAAGTTAAGCTCTTAAGTAGAACTCTTTTATCTCACCTTTATAAGAGTGTTCTTGAATGGCTCAGTTCACTAAACATCTGCCTTTGGCTCAGGTCATGATCCCAGAGTCCTGGGATCAAGTCCCAAGTCGGGGTCCTTGCTCAGTGGGGAGTCTGCTTCTCCCTCTACCCCTCCCCCCTGCTCATGGTCCCTCTCTCATGCTCTCTCTCTCTCTCAAATAAATAAAATCTTAAAAAAAAAAAGCTCTGTCTTTAGATTTCTTCAATGCTATATTTATTTCTCGAATTTATCCAGAGCTGACAATCTCTGATTTACCTGAATTACTCCTCAGTAGTAGTCAAGTGTTCGAGTTTACATTGTATATTTGTCATGTTAGGGCATTTATAATGCAATATTCTGAGGTTTTTCTATGTGAAAACAGTACAGCAACAGAAATTTTACAGGAATTCAACAAAGAAAATGAGGATGTTAGCCAGCTTTGTTTAAAACTTCAAGCGTTCAAGAGCTTTCTTGATGTTATTGTACTCCCATGCTATGTAACTTCATAAGCGTTTAGTAAGCCTTTACGTGGACAAAGTGGTGAAGACAAAGCCAATAGCCAGAACTGTGATGCAGAGCACAGGAAGGCCAAATGTGAGAGAGAAGAGAGATACAGAAAGCTTGTGATATACTGTGCTTAGTGGGAAAATGTGTTTTTTCTTGTTTTGATGTTTTTCAGTTCAACAAGGCTTATTCTGGAATAATTTAAAATGGCAAATCGATATAGAGAAGTAACATTTTATTTTATTTTTATGTTTGAATTTTATATCAGAGATTATTCCTTTATTCACTAAAAGTATTTGAATGTCAACTATGTGGTCAACATTGCAAAAAGCTTTTGAAGGGGAGTGACTCTCACTTTTAAGTTGTAGACACAAGAAGTGGCTGACTGCAGTATTTATTCCCTAATGCTTCAAGGGTAAGAATAAATATTTGGGGATGTAAACCATCATGAAGCTAAGATATTTCCTCAGTAAGAAGGACGCATGAACCTATTTTTAGACAGATAAAGATTTGGCTCCTGGCTCCTGAGCATAGAGAGGAAAGGGGTCAAAACAATGGCCATATGCAGGACAGAAGCCTTATTTACCCACTTCTCTGTAATTGCAAGAGCACAGCTTGAGACTGAGAGAGCTTGAACCAAAGTATTCATCTTAGCACCTGGAAGACCAGAGAGCCAACTGAGTTGCTACCAAAACCCAGAAGCTATGAGTTCAGAAACGTCGTAGGGTTGGCATGTTCAGCAAGGCAGGATGATCTTATTTCTGTGACAATGCTGAATCATGAAATTGGATATTTAAAAGATTTTTTTTTGTAGGACTCCCAGTGTACATATCCAATCTACAGACCATTCTTATTAATTTTTCTCCTAATAACTTTGAAAATTTACACAAGTAAGGGGCTTTGGGATGTCTAATGAAGATTTTCTGAGATGTGGCTATTGTGACTATAGGAAGGAGAGTGTTTGTGTTTCTCAATAACCTATTTGCAGACTGACAATGCCATGTTTTAGGGGTTCTATTCTTAGTGGGGTAATTCCCAGTATTTCTCTTTCTCTTTGATTTCCCTGGAATCTGGCTTACTTTAAAAGAAATATCATTTTAAGTTTTATTAGCTGTATTAGGTAGAGTGTAGTAGTCGTTTTTCAGGACATACAAGATTCTTGGCATTTATAAATTTTAAATGTCTTTACCTATAATGAGGTAACATATTTTCCTAATTATTAAATTCAGTGTTTCTGGGCAGAAGTGAACTTAAAATAAGGGAAACATTTATTCATTCACTAGTACATTTTCCTGGCTCTGTTATGACACTCTTCTCCCTTTAATATGCCCAGTAAGGTCAAGTTGGTCAGAAACCATGTATGGATGCTTCTAAATTTACTGGTGAAGACACCATGAGAATAACAGATAACCAGGACGTTTTTGTTTGCCTCATCCCATGTCTTGAATTTCTCTTTCTACTCTGCTCTAAATTGCATATTCCTTAACTTCATTCCATAACTCTATCAAGCACTGAAATGAGTAATTTGTGTTCATTGCTTTGGATTTACTTTGATGTTGAGGGTTATTCAACCTGGCTTGAATAGACCAGTCACTGTTTGCATAATCTTGGCTTAACCCTTTTTGGCTTCTTATTTCTGTGCCTGGCCAGTATCTCTTACTGGAGAGCCTCCTGGCTAGACATTATCTGCCAAATCCACTTGCTTCGTCTTTCCCAGGTTTTTGAAATATTTGCCTTCTGACTATATTGAGCTTTCTTTCAAACTTACCCCTTAGCTGAGACAGTGCTTGTTATGAGAAAAATCAGTTTAACCAGGGTTCTATTCTTTCATGGCCCTGAGTGTACCTTAGAGATAGAATCCTTACTTAAGGTGCAAATTATTGCATATGGGATCATAGAGCTCAGGAATCCTAATGAACCTTACAGTTCCCCAAGTTTAATTGTTTTCTTCCAGATAGCTGTAGATGTAAGTTCCTTGTTCCCAGCCATACAATGTATTACTACTAACGGTATGTCTAAAAAGCAAGACATGTGCTTTCAGTCTAATTCTGTTTTTCTAAAATTATTCCACTGAAGAAATATGCTTTTACTTCAGTAGTCACGTTCATTTTCCCAAGTGATGAATATCAAATTGGGACTCAGAGGTATTTCTTATGTAGAGAGTTGTTCAGGGGAATCTTCCTTCTGCCCTACAGATATGTTTGTGATTATCAGTCTACTCATTTTTCACATGCTCCCAAATATTTTAGTTCTGGTGCCTGTAACATGGGTCAGGCTTAAGCAAAACGGGAAAGTCACAGAGTTATCTTTGCTGTCCTATCACTTTTGTGTGCCCAGGACCTTTTTGTTCTCTAGTGATTCTTTTTAAAATAAAACTATTTGGGGGCAAAATAATACATATCCTGATCTCCATCATGCATATATTGATAAATGAAATAAAGCAGTCTCTGATGGGGGTCAAATAGGAGAACAAGATCATATGTTCTTCTGTTGGACATAAGCAGTATCATAGAGTACCAGTGTCAGACAAAGAAAGGCACTATGTTAGTGACGATCAAGACAAAAGACCACAATTATAGCTGAGCAAGAATGAGAGAAGGAACACACACACACACACACACACACACACACACACACACACACACACTTCTAAACCACAAAAGTGACCAAATATCTCCCTCTCGTGGCCAACATGAGGAACTGTTCTTTATTTACCAATTGATGCTTTCTCCCTTGCTCCTAATTCCTCTTTCTTCCTAGGTAAAAAATAAGACGTGACACCATATAATTGCTTCTATTTTCTGACAGCACCAAATGAAGAATAAAACTACATTTATTTTCGGACGCCTGGGTGGCTCAGTTGGTTAAGCGACTGCCTTCAGCTCAGGTCATGATCCTGGAGTCCCGGGATCGAGTCCCGCATCGGGCTCCCTGCTCGGCAGGGAGTCTGCTTCTCCCTCTGACCCTCCTCCCTCTCATACTCTCTGTCCCTCATTCTCTCTTTCTCAAATAAATAAATAAAATCTTTAAAAAAAAAACTACATTTATTTTTAACCTCCCCAAAATATTCTATTACACGCTCAAATCCTATAACAAGACCCTCTCCACATCACTTGCTGATATGCCCCAGAATCCCCTGAAGTGTGGGTTCTTCCTCAGTGAAAAGAGTCAATAACCCTCTTTTGCACCACTACAGGTATGTTCAAAGTGACTTTGGAGAAGGGCAATGGCATTCTTATAGAGAAATTCAAAAAGTTACAGCTGCAAGAGTTATTTGTATTTAAAATCATAATTTTGCAAAGAACATTTTTCCAATTCTGAGAGATTTACATTAACTATAGAATAAAATAAATTGTGAGAAAAATAGTTAATTCAATACTCCTGAAATGAATTATATCAGGTATTATCCTATACTATCTACCAATTAGTCCACGGTCCTATCACGTGAGGATCCTGTCCAACCAGTACTTCTTTAAGTACACTCTGCATAAACCAGACTAGAGTCTCAAGAGATATCTATCACCAATAATGGCGATTTAGTTCTCTATTCTAACAGTTATCAAGTACCTGTTAAGCATGAGGTATCTCTAGCAGATTGGATTCTGCAATAACAGATGTTGAGAAGAGATATTTGTTCATATCAACACTTGTAAAAGGAAAGTGAAGGAAGCAAGATTGGTCAGAAAAAGAAATTGAAGCATGTTGCAGGATGACAAAGTCTTGGCCAATTGGTGGATAGCTCTGGATCCAATATTGTCCATTAGTGTGTCCTGCGTTGGCCCAGAATATTCATCATTTATACTCCACCTCTCTCAGTCACTACATGCAGGTTACTCTATACCTGTCATCTCAGACAAGATGACTGAAGCTGTGGCATTAACACACAAGTAAATTTAAAAATTACATTTTTTAACCTATTTCTTTGACAAGGAGCTCTTTATGTTGTAGGGATTTCTTCATCTTTGCAGAGCTGCAATAGTCTAATAGCGAACTACTTGGGTCTCCACTCACTTTTATTTATGTCAAGACAGCCATTGTTGATTTGTTAATTCCTTTCTTTTTCACTCTTAATCCCGTTGTGATTAAGCATCTCTTACATTTATGGGCAATTTTCATTCTGTTTTGTTGCCTCAGAATTAAATTGTCCTGGGTATTAAAATCCATGAGACAAATAACCAAAAGTAAGAGAGTAGAAAGTCCTCCGATGTCACCAACAAGGAAATAGGCAAGTAAAATGTGTGACAGGATTTTAACATTTACAAAGCACTAGGAAACTTTATATCACAATTTGCATAAGTATCTCAATGGCCAGAGGGAGAGGGAGAGAGAGAATCTTAAGCAGGCTCTACGTGCAGCATGGAGCCCCACATGGGGCTTGATCTCAAGATCCTGAGATCATGACCTGAGCTGAAATCAAGAGTTGGCCACTTAACCGACTAAGTCATGCAGGCACCCCCAAAATATCAGTTAGTTTCCATTCCCATAAACATCATCAAGGCTTATCCATTGTATCTTGACAAGATTATTGAAATTAATCTGTCTAGTCAAACTTCATCTAATTCACTCTACTCAACAAATCCAGATTTGTCAGGCTAAATACATAATCTATAAGTAGGATATTACTGTTCAAAAACCATCTGGGATTCCTTATTATTTAATGGTAATTTCAAATCTCCTACCCTGCATTAAAGACATTCTAGTATTATTCACGGCATTTCTTACACCCAGAATGCCCTGCCTCCTGCACCACAAATCGGTGCTTCCCATCTGCTCACATGCAATTGAAACCCCATCATATGAGCTCTGTCTCACCTAGCCAAGGATGATTTGTTTTATTCTGTATTAAAAAAAAAAGAACTTTGTTTATACCTTTCTTAATTAGGTATCCAGTGCTTCCTTAGAGAATGAATGTTGGCTTCTACTCTACTATATACATATGGGCAGGGATAATACCATTCTTCACTCTTGCTTGGTCAGCCTCCCTCAAATGGATTTTCCCTACATTTTGTCATTAACAGTAATTGCCCTGTTATTATGTCAGATTCACTAGAAACAGCCTAGAAAAGTGATGTATTGAGGGAGCAGTTTCAGATAAGAGTAAGATCTGGGGAAAAAATAGAAAACATGGATGTTGCTTCAAGTAAAGATTAGATTTCATCTGATCTTGCAGGGAGCTCTGGTGTAAAAATCACAACATAGAGTTCTTCCCACCCTATGGCAAGGAAGATAAACATTGGTAATCTCTGTCAGTTGATCATTGGCGTGAGGCTCCCTCTCCCTCCTGGAGCCAGGAATGTATAATCTCCAAGATGAGGCAATTCCAGTTGAGATACACATGGTCTCCAGACAAGATGGCAGCTGTGCATAATTTGCAGCTAGGGTGTGTGTGTATAAACTAGCTGAGGCTATCTGATCAGGGCACCCAGTGTCTACTCCAATATATTTCTTGCACCATTCAAGTTAACCTTCTTCTCTCATTAAGTTTCAACTTATTTCTTTCATTAAGTTTACTTCATTCAGACTCTGTTTCTTCAGGATTTCATTTGATAATAATTTCCAGGAGAACTTATAAGAACAGTGTTAGTAAATTCCCTTCTGCTGTATTTGATCTTGAATTTATCAATGATACCCGTCACCTCCCTCCTCCACCACTCATTCTAGATCACCCTCCTCTTGGCTAGCACTTCTTCTGGCATGAGTGCTTCAAAGTGCTCAAATAGCAGTCATAAATTAAAGCTTAATGGAAATCTTATTGTGCCCCCTGGTGGAAATGTCTCCCCATGACAAGCAAAACTTGAGACCCACAGAACCTAAAATTATTGGAACAGGAAGCACCAATATTCCAAGTGAATCACTGGAAGTGATGATGGATCAAACACTTCCACCCTTACCATTTGGTTTCCAGAGCTTATGTGTTCTACGTCTTGGGGAGATGGCATGATGTGATGATCACTTTTAAGGCATTATCTTCAAGTAAGTATCACAAAAGTGCCTTCAACATGTTATTTCATTTTTATGTCAGGCTGGAAGTTTGTAGATAAGCTCAGGAAAGATAAGTCCACTCCTCCTATAGCTCAGGCCCAATGCAATCACCTTTGACTCCTGAATCTCCATCACACACTCCATTCATTTCATCGTCATATCCTATTCGTTTTGCATTCAAAATATGTTGAGTATGCTTTTTCTCACCACTTCTAATGTTAGCACCATAATTTAAGCCACAATAATCCTTCACTTCCAGGCCATAAAACTGAGTCTTCCGGGGCACCTGGGTGGCTCAGTCGTTAAGCGTCTGTCTTCCGCTCAGGTCATGATCTCAAGGTCCTGGGATCGAGCCCCGCATCCGGCTCCTTGCTCTGCGGGAAGCCTGCTTCTCCCTCTCCCACTCCCCGTGCTTGTGTTCCCTCTTTTGCTGTGTCTGTCTCTGTCAAATAAATAAATAAAATCTTAAAACAAACAAACAAACTGAGTTTTCTTTATTTTATCCTTCCTCACTTCCAACCACACTCCTGATAACAGATTTGATCCTTTCAAAAACATTCTGGTCCATATCACTCTTGTGTTTAAACCCTGATGATGGCTCTCCATTTTACTCAGAATAAAATCCAAAATTCCTTATGAAAATCTACCACGCATACTTTGTATCCAAACAACTTGCATTTCAATCACAGATCTGAATCTTATTATTTGTGTGAAATAAGCAAGCTAATAGAATTACTTGTGTCTCAGGGTAGTGTCTAGAACTATATAGTGTATAGTATATATGGTGTATAGTAATTTACTTATAGCAGTTCCTGTAGTTAAAGTAACACTACAGGGGGTGCCTGGGTGGCTCAGTTGGTTAAGCATCCAACTCTCAATTTTGGCTCAAGTCATGATCTCAGGGCTGTGAGATCAAGCCCCGCGTCGGGCTCCAAAAGATTGTCTCCTTCCTTCTCCCTCTGCTGCTCCCCTCCACCTCTCTCTCCAACTTAAAAAAAAAAAAAAAAAAGCAGGAAGTTTAAGTAATATTTTTGTTGTTTTTGTTCTTATTATTTCTGGTAATGTTTTCCCTATTTTTTTTTTACTGATTATTAAAAAATATTTTTCATGTCATATAATTCTCAAAAACGTATCTAATGGCTATGTAATATTCCTATTACATACCATTTTCATTTCTTTCATCTTAATTTCTATTCACTTAATCACTTACTCCAATCTAGGTATCACAGTAGCTTCTTGGGCTCACTTTGGTGAAAAGAAGTTTATATGAGGCAGAAAGTGATAACACAAAATAAAAACCACATGCATAAAACATATGATTGAATATGTCTATTGTTTTCTCTGACAATCTTACCATAAGATATATATATTTTTTTCTCACTGACATCATGCCTAAATACTTAATGCCATTTTAAAATATTCTGATGAGAAGCTTCTGTAAATATGGGGAACACTGTGGAGAAAGTCTTATCTTTTCCTTCCTTTCATGAAATATCCTGGGCTTATGGGGAGAACTGGGTCCAAGGAGAGGTTAAATTTTAGTTCCTTCTATGTAACTTTTACATGTGTCAAGGGTGCTATGTGCAGAAAGAATGCTGTTGTCCCGTTACTTCTCAACTACAGCAGTCATGATTATAGAGGAAATTGCATGAACCTCACAAGACAACAGAGACAAATATATATGAATGATATCAATATCATATGTTCTACTGATCAGCTCATGCCATGGAAACAGAAAGAGTGAATATTCTCCAGAATGAAACATCAGTAAGTCATAGTAAAATGAACACAAATTTATTATTAATTCTTTAAGCTCAAATCTTAAAATACATTGCTTTCTAAATAATTTTATTTCTTAATTTAATGGTTACCTAATTTTCTGTAATATCAGAAAAAAGTTAAATTGAATTCTATTTTCATCACCACCTTCTCATCCATCCCAAGAGCTTACTTCTTTGGCATTTGACCACTGAAAAATACCATGTTAAATGATATATTCCAGGCATGTAGCTGTAGAAGTTAAAAAAAAAAAAACTATAATATTCCAAAGGTATAAAATAGATGTTCTTTTTTTAATTTCATAATTTGATCAAGAAGTTTTACTAATTTTCACTCAGGCACAAAGAATTTTGAGCTGTCACCCCTCATATAAATTGAAAAGTTGGGGGAAAATGTTTTCTATCTGCAAGGGCATCATATTATATTTATTTTCTGTGCATTTTCTTAGAAACATTATACATGTTAGCATAGACATGAATTATTTATCCCTTGAAAAGCGGGGAATTAGAGTCAAAAGGAAGATAGATCTTTTATATTCTCTTGACTAATGTAAATACTTTCTTCTGAATTTAGAGAAAAGCGTGTCATATAGTGAGCCAAGCAAGCTGTAAGATCTCTGCTTCAGAAAACTATATATAAAATAAATAAGTGGCCAAAGAACAATCTCTGGAAACTCATTTTTGTCACATTCTTGATATTTTTTTTTTAGATTTTTTTTTTATTTGAGAGAGAGAGAGAGAGAGCACATGAGAGGGGGTAGGGTCTGAGGGAGAAGCAGACTCCCTGCCGAGCAGGGAGCCCGATGCGGGACTCGATCCTGGGACTCCAGGATCATGACCTGAGCCGAAGGCAGTCGCTTAACCAACTGAGCCACCCAGGCACCCACATTCTTGATATTTTTGCTCTCTCATGTCACAGTCTTTTACTAGAACTGGAAGCTGGAGTCAGCTAACTTACATTTTACCATCATAAGAAAAAAGGACTGGTCTCCACCAAGCTCTGCCATCCATTTGTATCTAATCTCCAGTGTGTGCTCGTACACACACACACACACACACACACATTTTTTTGTTTTTTAATCCTTCTAAAACTTTGTGGTTGGGAAACCGTGTTTCAAAGGAATAATCTCCTTCACATCTCTACCAATGTACATATTGTAGAATTCCTTATCCTTTTCCCTCTCATGAGACCAGAATATTTTTTTAAATTTTTGTTCAGGATAAAAGATAATTTAAACCCCACTCCCATGAGACCGAGAGAAGAATTTCTATTTTATTATGTCCTACTACTACTCCTTAAGGAAATGATGGACTTTTTAGCAATGGTTACCAGCTGGGATCCATGGTCCATGAAGAGCACTTCTTTCCCCACTCAGTTGTTCCGATGCAAGAAATGGAATTAAAGTGAAAGAACTGGTGGGAAGAACAGCAAAGATAAAGACAATTTTAGTTTGGTGTGCATGTGAAATTTAAAAATATCAGTTACCATTTCTCCATTAAATAAAATATTTCTGGAGTAACTGGGTATCCCTTTCCTGATTACTCCTTGCTCTTTGGAGTCTCACTCACTCAGTACTTTTGTTTTTTTTTTTTTTCCCTGTTACATTTCAGGAGTTAGCTTCAAACTTTAATTCAAGCTTTACCTGACACATTGTACACATGTCATTTTAACAGAATAATAATAATAAAAAGTTTTATTTTCAGGGGGTAAAGATTGATATAATAGCTTTGAAAACATTTTAAACATCAAGAGGCTCTTGGGAAACTAATTTTTTTTTTTTTTGGATGAAAGGAATCTAAACAGAGGGAGCACAAAGCCAATAAAGGAGGTATGAGTTTTAAAACTAAGAGCCATCAAACTCTCAGAAGTGGCACAAAATTACAATTTTTAAATCTGTGATATATTTAGTTGACAGATTTTATTGTTTCAAATTGTAATATTTAAAAAATGCTAAATTCATAGGTAGAAAAATACTGGGATATAGAGAGGTGTATTACATCCAAGCATATCAAGGAACATGACAATTTTAAAGGAAGGCAGAGAACTCAGAAAATATGCTTATTCTGTAATCTAAATTAAAAGTGGCTATGGATTCTTCTATCACCCTAGTAATTTCTTGGCAATTCTCCCAGATAAGTATTTATATAGGTGATCATTTTCATTTTGCTCATACTTTTCATTACATAAATTATTTTAAGCTATTAATTTTCCATTATGCACATGAATATGGTTCACTAAATATGCTGAGGTGTCAATACATTATTTATTTCTGAGAAAAATATAATATGCCACTGACTTTTGTGAAGAGGGCTTAAGTATGAATGCTTTATGGATAAATATATATGTGTGTGTGTATGTGTGTGTGTGTGTATATGTGTGTATATATATGCTATAAACTTGTAACAACACCCATAGCCTTGCATTCAACCTCCATGATAATTTGGCCCAACCACATTTGTAGTCTTGCCCTCTGTTGATCCTATTCACATAGTCAATGCTTTAAGCCAGTTGGATCCTTGCTCTTCCCTAACGTGCCTTCTGCACTTTCTATCCTTCTTGACTCTTTTTTTTTTTTTTTCAACCTGCCATTCTCAATAGTCTTGGTCTCAGGTAACAAATACCCTCTTAAGAAATCATTGAGGTTCCCCCAAAGATTTTATGTAGGATGAATCTATTAGCACCATATTAAAAATTTTTATTTTTATTTTTATTTTTTTTATTTTTTATTATTAAGTTCAGTTAGCCAGCATATAATACACCATTAGTTTTTGATGTAGTGTTCAATGATTCATTAGTTGCGTATAACACCCAGTGCTCATCACCACACGTGCCCTCCTTAATACCCATCACCTGGTTACCCCATCCCCCTACCTGCCCCTTCTGTAACCCTCAGTTCGGTTCCCAGAGTCTAGAGCCTCTCATGATTTGTCTCCCTCTCTGATTTCTTCCCATTCAGTTTTCCCTCCTTTCCCCTGTGTTCCTCTGCATTATTCCTTATGTTCCACATATGAGTGAAACCATATGATAATTATCTTTCTCTGCTTGACTTATTTCACTTAGCATAATCCCCTCCATTTCCATCCATGTGGATGCAAATGGTGGGTATAATATTCCATTGTATATATGAACCACATCTTATTTATCCATTCATCTGTTGATGGGCATCTTGGGTCCTTTAACAGTTTGGCTATTGTGGACATTGCTGCTATGAACATTGGGGTGCATGTGCCTTTTCTTTTCAATATTTTTGTATCTTTGGGGTAAATACCTAGTAGTGCAGTTGCTAGGTCATAGGGTAGCTCTATTTTTAACATCTTGAGGAAATTCCACACTGTTTTCTAGAGTGGCTGTACCAGCTTGCATTCCCACCAACAGTGTAAGAGTGTTCCCCTTTCTCCACATCCTTGCCAACATTTGTTGTTTATTGCCTTGTCAATTTTTGCCATTCTAACTGGTGTAAAGTGGTATTTCATTGTAGTTTTGATTTGTATTTCCCTGATGGCTAGTGATGTTGAACATCTTTTCATGTGTCTGTTAGCCATTTGTATGTCTTTGGAGAAGTGTCTGCTCATGCCTTCTGCTCATTTCTTCACTAGATTATTTGTTTTTTGGGTGTTAAGTTTGAGAAGTTCTTTATAGATCTTGGATACCAGCCCTTTATCTGTAACGTCATTTGTAAAAATCTTCTCCCATTTCGTGGGTTGTCTCTTAGTTTTGTTGACTGTTTCCTTTGCTGTGCAAAAGCTTTTTATCTTGATGAAGTCCCAATAGTTCATTTTTGCTTTTGCTTCCTTGCCTTTAAAGACATGTCCTGAAAGAGGTTGCTGTGGCCAGTGTCGAAGAGGTTACTGCCTATGTTCTCCTCTGGGATTTTGATGGATTCTTGTTTCACATTGAGGTCTTTCATCAGTTTTGAGTTATCTTTGGGTATGGTGTAAGAGAATGGTCCAGTTTCATTCTTCTGCATGTGGCTGTCCAATTTCCCCAGCACTATTTATTGAAGAGACTGCCTTTTTTCCATTGGGTATTCTTTCCTGATTTGTCAAAGATTACTTGACCATAGAGTTGAGGGTCCATTTCTAGGGTCTCTATTCTGTTGCTTTGATCTATGTGTCTGTTTTTGTGCCAATACTATGCTGTCTTGATGATCACAGCTTTGTAATATAGCTTGAAGTCAGGCATTGTGATGCCCCCAGCTTTGGTTTTCTTTTTCAACAATCCCTTGGCAATTCAGGGTGTTTTCTGAAACACGACAGGGATGCTCACTCTCACCACTTTTGTTCAACATAGTACTAGATGTCCTAGGCTCAGCAATCAGACAACAAAAAGAAAAGGAATTCAAATTGACAGAGGAAGTCAAACACTATCTCTTCACAGATGACATGATACTTTATGTGGAAAACCCAAAAGTCTCTACCCCCAAATTACTAGAACTCATACAGTAATTCAGCAACATGGCAAGATACAAAATCAATGCACAGAAATCAGTTGCATTTCTATACACTAACAAAGCAACTGAAGAAAGAGAAATTAAGGAATTGATTCCATTTACAATAGCACCCAAAAACATAAGATCCCTATGAATAAACCTAACCAAAGAGGTAAAGGATCTATACTCTAGAAACTACAGAACATTTATGAAAGAAATTGAGGAAGACACAAAGCAATGGAAAAACTTTCTATGCTCGTGTATTAGAAGAATAAACATTGTGAAAATGTCTATGCTGCCCAGAGCCATCTACACTTTCAATGCAATCCCTATCAAAATATCATCAACATTTTTCACAGAGCTGGGACAAACAATCCTAAAATTTGTATGGAACCAGAAAAATGAAAATTTTTAAATTGTTATTTTTATTAGTACTTTAAAAATATAATGCGGGCACCTGGGTGGCTCAGTTGGTTAAACGACTGCCTTCGGCTCAGGAGTCCCTGGATCGAGTCCCGCATCGGGCTCCCTGCTCGGCAGGGAGTCTGCTTCTCCCTCTGACCCTCCCCCCTCTCATGTGCTCTCTCTCATTCTCTCTCTCTCAAATAAATAAATAAAATCTTAAAAAAAAATTAAATTAAAAAAAATAAAAATAAAAATATAATGCTAAATCTATTAAGTTTTTGCACAACTTACATTTATGCAAATAACTATATTTTCTAAAATAAAAAAATTAGTGAGCAGAAGAGCATAATTTTACATTTTTGCAAGTCTATTTTATGTCTAGTTTTATGGACCATAGTTAAATACTAATACCTTTTTTCTTAAAGATTTATTATTTATTTGAGAGAGAGAGCATATGCATGTGTTGGGGGGGTGGGGAAGGAGCAGAGGGAGAGGGCGAGAGAGAATCCCAATTAACCAACTGCACCACCCAGGTGCCCCTAATATCTGCTTTTGCATTCAGTCTGTTGTAATATGTTGTTTTGGTGAAAGCATACAACAAATACCAGGCATCACACAGAGAAGTATTAGAAAAGCCAGTATTTTCAAAATCTTTTCAGATAATTGTGAATATTCTCTGATACCACACCAAAACTTCACAATCTATAATGTGAATCTGTGAAATCAATTACTATTGATTTTTTTTTACTCTGTTATATTATAATCTATTGATTTCTCCTGTGCTTTGAATGAGTTTTTTACCCATTCTGAATTTTCTGCCATCATGCCCTGGTCATTTGGAAAACATTGGCTCACTATGAAGACCCTACCAATGTTGGATTTTTTTTTTATAAATATCTAACAAACTTACACTCATTAATATCATCACCAATCTTATGAAAATCAAGTGTTGAGAAGCTCTCAAATTCATAGTGGCAGATACAAGTTTCCCAAAATTCTAACTGTGCTTGAAAGCATGAATTTTATTATTTGCAACAAATAGTGTCAATTTTCTTTGAAGTAACAGTGGATATTCAATCTTAGAGAGCCTCAGAAATAAGTCTTTGGCCACTTTCTTTCTCTATTCTCACTCTTGAAGTAATATCACCTTAGTCCCATTGTTTTAAATACTATGTATATGCTAATAGTTTTTTTTTTTTTAAGATTTTATTTATGTATTTGTCAGAGAGAGAGAGAGCACAAGTAGGAGTGGCAGGCAGAGGGAGAAGCAGGCTCCCCACCAAGCAAGGACCCCAATGTGGGACTCAGTGCCAGGACCCTGGGATCATGACCTGAGCCAAAGGCACACCCTGGGATCATGACCTGAGCCAAAGGCAGATGCTTAACCAACTAAGCCACCCATAAGTCCCTATGCTGATAATTTTAAAATGCATATTTCCAGAGCATCACATTCATTTTTGAGGAAATACATGACAATTACCTAGACCATAGTTTCTGCATCTATCATTCTTCCAAACAAGAATGGTATTTCTTTAAAACAAAAAAGTGTCTAGTTCAATTCACAACTCAATGACCATATAAGTTCTTTCATTCTGAAAAAAAAGAAGCACAACTTTATCTTTTTTTTAAGATTTTTTTTTAAATTTATTTGACAGAGAGAGACACAGTGAGAGAGGGAACACAAGCAGGGGGAGTGAGAGAGGGAGAAGCAGGCTTCCCTCAGAGCAGGGAGCCCGATGCGGGACTCGATCCCAGAACCCTGGGATCATGACCTGAGCTGAAGGCAGATGCTTAACGACTGAGCCACACAGGCACCCAACTTTATCTTTTTTTAAATGAGGTGCATTGCAATAATAGGGAACAAATTCTTTGACTTCTTTCCATATTATTTATTTTAATATTGTGCTTCATGGTTCTACTTATGTTACTCAGATATCTTCACAAATATTTTTCCATGGAGACTATCTTTGACATAATACTTATAGAATCCACCCATCAATCAAGGTAAAAATCTTGGCTCTCTCTACTATGCTGTTCTATGTAAATGAGCTCTCCTTTATCTCAACCACTGAGACTTTCCTCAGGGCTCATGTGTATATTCAAGGATTCTAATTTCCTGTTTTCATACTGGAAAGTACCTTATTAACATCTAACTAGCTACTCACTACATGCATAAAATATATGCCCTGGCACTGTCAATTTACTATAAGGAATTTAGATAGAAAAAAATCGTATCAAAGAATATGAAGAAAATATATCAATATATGTTTTAACTAGTTACCATGTTTGGCCATTAAATTTAGTTAATTACATTCTGGAAGACTGAATAAAAATGGAAACATGATAGATTATGTACTTATCATTATCTGATAAAAGGAGCTTATACTAATTATTTAAGGGAGCTCATTTTTTCCTGGTACTAAATGATAAAGACAATGTATCAACCTAAGGGACAGATTATTATTCAACTAAATTATTAAGACACACTATTATGGCATTATAAAGAGATCTAGCATATGGAAATTAAACTATGGAAATGAAGTCATATCACAGTAGGTTAGTTACTAAAAACTTAGTCCATTTGGGGACACAAAACTGTCTTTACAGTTTAAGAAAACTCACTTTGTAAGAGGTTATTTAATAAAAAAAAAATTAATGCGTGCATTTGATGTTGGGGAAAAGAAGTGTAATGCATAAAATAGCCTCCTTGAATAGTATAATGAAAATTCCCAGCATCAATTTTTGCTCTTTCACTATTTAATCAAATTGTAACCCTTAATTTACTAGACCTTCATCATTTTTGTTTCAAAATTTAATTCAGGAAACATTTATAAGCATTAACTAGGTTCACAAGATACTTTGCTAAGACCTGAGGACACAGAGTTTACCCACTGTTCATTTTTATCAAAGTTATGAAGCTGGTCTTGGGTTGCCCTGTGTGATGACACTCCCACTGTAGTGAATCTGTCATCTTCTGACAAAAGCAGTTCTGTTGAAAGACTCACTGTGCAGCATAATAGCCAAGTGGGGGATTTAAAAATATATTTCATTTATCAAAAAAGTAGTGAATGCTTTCAATACAGGTAGACACAGTCTAAGAGATGAAGCTGCACTGTATATTTCTTCCTCTTTTATTTTATTTCCAAGTAGGAAGTATATTCATTAAAATGCCAATTTGACATTCTAAATGTGACATTTACTACAGACTTCACATACCTTTTCTCTTTCTTGCATTCAAGTATGTATGAGATGTATCAAAATGAACTTTTCTAAACTCAGAACAGAGTCTCATCAGTATTTTCCCAGTGCTCAGGTGCACAGCTCAGTACATCATTCATTTCTCAGTCTCAAGAATCACTTCATCTAAACTAGTTGTTTTGGTGTGTAGACATCAGTCATCCTTAATACCCTGAAGACCACGTTGGGAAAATGAATAAAATGGAGGCTCTAATACCTCTTTCTTTCAATCTCTATTTTGAGAATGGGGAGATCACTTGATACCACATTTCCATTTAAAACATCACAGAAAGGGGTGCCTGGGTGGCTCAGTCGTTAAGAGTCTGCCTTCGGCTCAGGTCATGATCCCAGGGTCCTGGGATCGAGCCCCACATCGGGCTCCCTGCTCGGCGGGAAGCCTGCTTCTCCCTCTCCCACTCCCCCTGCTTGTGTTCCCTCTCTCGCTGTGTCTCTCTGTCAAATAAATAAATAAAATCTTTTAAAAAAATAAATAAATAAAAAAATAAAACATCACAGAAAGATGTAGTATGAAAATAATATGTTTCTGATCTGCATATAGCACCAGCTGAATCCATATTCCCATGAATTTCCTGCCACTGCATTGAGTGGGTTCTTTTCATCATGCAGCCAGTTTATTCTAATTCCCTTTTAGCACAGCTTCCAAAAGTACAAAATCTTCCATTTGGAGTTGAGCAACATGGAGCTTATCCATGGTTCTGGGCAACTGGATTTTGGTAACATTACTGCATTTCCTAAATTGGATGTCAATAAATTATCTTTAAGTGACTTTGAAGTGGCTGATTGGCTTGAACTCACTTAGAAGTATGTCTTCTTCCATAATTGATGTTACTCTTATATTTTAAACGATCAGTCTGAGCATATGCATTTGGTAGAGATAATGACCTTGGTCTCTAGGGTTGGGTTTTAATGACATTCCACCAGTATGCCTAGGATAGATAAACTTATTTTTTCAAATTACACATGACAAATATATACCAAAGAATGGTAGGCAAAGAAAGAACCCTCCCATGACCACTAAAAAAAAAAAAAAAAAAAAAAATTACCTGAGCGACTTTCCAAGAAGAAAATTCCTTTTAATTTTATCATTTCAATCTAATTCTGTTGATTTGAGCTTTGCACATCCAGATGTCTAATGTGCCAATTCATTTAACTGGCGAAATGCCTTTAGAAATGAAGTTTTCTATCATCATGACCAAATCTGGAAAAAAATGCCTTTAATAATTCAAATTCACACATTCAGTGTAAAATATTTATCAATTGCTACTATATGTCAGATACTGTGCTTCTTCTCTTCTAGGTATTCAAAGATAAATGAGTTTCCTAACACCCAAGTTCTGTCATTTAACAGAGGAGTTAGACATATAAACTAATGAATAAAAGATATACAGTCTACAACAGATGTATACATTAGGAAGATGTTGAAGCCCTCAAGAAGTACCCCTCATACTTTAGAATGTATGGAATCCTTCCCAGTGGAGGCAGCATGAGCTTCAAAATGCATCATCCTTTATCCATTCATTTGCAATGGAAGTTATTAACCAATGCAGTTTCATTTTTTTCCTTCTTGAATTACATTTCTTTGTAATGTTCTATTTCTGAGGCAGAGCCTTGAGGTTATTTTCCTCCAGATGGGAAGAGAAAAATAGCCAGACTCAAAATATGTGTCATTGGTCAACCTTGAGTCTCAAAGACATTCCTGACATTTCAGCAAGATGCCATTATTTAAAATCAAGTTTTATGTGGGGAGGAGGAAAGGGAGATTTACTTAAGCTAAATGTCAATAGCAAGCTCAGATAATAATTTACTGCATACCCAGGAAAGAAAGATGAAGAAGGATGACGAGGGCCAAAATACTGTGAAACATCCTAGTACTCAGGTACCCCTCCACCCACAACTACAATTAAGATATGAGCTTTAAGAGGAAAGTCATTTGAAACATACAGATAAATGTGTGTAGGAAGCTGGGTCAAAGACAATAAGGAGAGATCAGCTCAAGTCATGCCTGATGGGGATTAAAAATAAAGAGCTTCCAGACTCTAATGTACAAGTAAGACACAGTAGAAAGATAGAGTAGACACTGTTAGAGACAGGTAGAAGAGCTTCAGGAAGTGCCCTGGGTTGAAAATCCTGGGGTTTTCAAAGGTAACTGAATATCCAAATGAAGGTTTCTAAGAAAATGTAAATTCTCAGAGGCCTGGGATCATTACAAAGTGGACATCATCAACAAGGCCTTGGCAAGTAGGAGCAAATAGCTGAGACCACAGGCTTCAGATGTGGGAGCAAACATATTAGTTCACAACGTCATTTAGACAAACCTTATATCAGTCAGTACAAGAAATAAATCAGCCAGCCACCCCACTGAGAATGATGAGAGCCAAAGTTCACCTTTATAGTCCAGAAGATCACCTCTTCTCAAATGTCAATAAGGACTCAGACTCTTCATACACTTAGCCACCATCGTAGGGAGGAGATGGTAGAATGTGATGTGCATGGAATGAAGAAAATGAGTAATTTAAAAACCCTTTTCAAACCAGCCCTGATAGGGCATTGGACACTAAACATGTTGAGGACTTACTCTTTAAAAATGACTGAGAAATTCTTCAAATTCAGGCTGAACCTTGGCTGTCAACTAATGGAATAGCAGCTCTTAAGGAAATCAGATCAGACATAAGAAATAAAGAAGCCATACTCTTTTTTTATTTTTTTATTGTTTTAAAGATTTTATTTATGTATTTATTTGAGAGAAAGGAAGAGAGAAAGAGTGAGCAGGGGGAGGAGGAGAAGGGGAAGGAGGAGAAGGAAGACAGAATCTCAATCAGACTCTGAGCTGAGTGCAGAGAAAGCCTAACATGGGGCTTGATCTTATGACCCTAAGATCATAACCTGAGCCCAAACCAAGAGTCCAACGCTTAACCAGCTAAGCTACCCAGGCACCCCTCTACACTCTCTTTTATTGATCTGAACATGGTGTGAATGAATCTGTGATATCACCTTACATGTGTTAAATACATACAGGCTCAGTTCTAGCAACTAAATATACAATTGATGGACAAGATAAATAAAGCCCTGTTTCTCAAGAATCTCATATTGAAGTGAGAAATGTAGACAAGGCAAACATATATTAAAATAATATATGAGACCTCTCACATTAGAAGGAAAGTGTCTTATGGAAGAGCCTAACCAAATCTTTTGAGTAAGGAGTGAATAGGAAAGACTTCCAGAAAAATTCATTTCTGAGAGGAGACATGGAGGATGAGACAAAACATCAGCAGTCAGACTGGCTTCAGAATTGTGAGTACATATGCAGATTGCTGTCTTTCATGTATTTCATGACATTTACCCAGTCTACAATGCTCTCAGGTATGGGCAGGGTCCTGAGCCCTCTCTCCAAATTAGGCAGTATTCCTTCATTCATCTGAATGATGCTTAGATGAATCAGATCAGACACATGGGATCAAATTGTCCAATTTATTATTCTGTTACAGAGGAAGATGTCAGCTAGCTGGAAGTCTTCCATAAGAGGACACAGGGTTCTCTCCTTGGACTTGTCCAGTTCAGTGTGTTCACCAATAATCACAAGGAAGATATAAAGGGCACGTTACTCAATTCACAACAAGGGGTAGTGAATACAGTAAAAGACAGAGTTAAGATCCAAAGATCTTTTTTATCAAGCCACTTTTATAGCCATAAGTAGTTCCTGACTTTGATACAGAAACATACAACTATACAAGTATAAATATTACAAGATAAATTTTATCAATAACATATGTCGGAAAAGAATAAGAACAATAATACAAGTTAAAGATTTAATCAATAGTATACTCAAGGGAAGTCAAGAGTGTGACTCTTGTCAGATTAATTTAATGGAATATTTTAGGCATTGTTAATAGAAATATAATATCTATAAAAAGACAAATACTGTATTATTTTACTCATGGGGAATTTAAGTAACATAACGAGTGAACTAAGAAAAAGACTAAAAAAGATTTGTTTTATTTTATTTTTATAAAAAAAATAAATTCCAGTATAGTTAACATACAGTGTTATATTAGTTACAGGGGTACAATATAATGACTCAACAGAGAAGAGGTGGGCAGGGGGATGGGTGAAAGAGATAAAGGGGATTCAGAGTACACTTATCTTGAAGACCACTGAAAAATGTTGAGAATTGTTGAGTCATTATATTGTATGCCTGAAACTATATAACACTGTATGTTAACTATACTGGAATTAAAATTAAAAAAAATTAAAAATAATGAAAAAAGAAAAATAGAAATAATATCTTCAAGAAAAGAATCAAAAGCCCTTATAAGTTCTCTATTTTTCAGGTCACATTTGGGATACTGGATGGGTCTGAGCTCTATAATTCATTTATACAAATTATAAATTTTCTGTTCAGTCAATGAATGTTTCATGGGTTGCTTACTATATGTAAATGATCGTTTCATCGATTCAGGATAAATAGTCTGTTGGTCTTTAGGAGAAGAAGTTAATAGTCTTTATTGATATATATTCAGGGAAACGCAGCTAGATTGGAGTTGTAGAAGAGCTCATCAGAGGACAAAGTCTATGAAATAGAAGTATGTAAGTAATTTGGTAATAATTTGGTATGGAATTTGGAAATAAGGCAGATTAAGACAGTGAAGAACAATAGGAAGGCATTTAAAGGCTTAAGCGCTAGACTAATATATTTTTAAAAATCACTCTTTATAAATGTAATATTGTAAATTTTATAAATGTAATATTTTCCTTTATTTCATGTGGAAAGTTCTAATAGACCCATTTTCTTTGACATTTGAAAATTCATTCATTAAAGCATTGAACACACTTCTTTTTCTTATTTGCCCTCAGTTCCAAATTAACTAGTGGAGTTTGACTTTAATGCTGTAAGAGGAAGGAGCAAAGAAAATCTATTGATGATCTATTTGAGAATTATACAAAATATAAAAATCCAACAAATTCCAAAGGTTGTTTACTTTGTCAAGCATTAATAAATTGAGAAAACTTACTCGATGACTTTTATATCCTAGGTGAAATTTCCAGGACCACTTCACAAAGCAAAACTTCAAATTTTAAAAGATACTATACTGTTATTTTGTAATGTAAAATACCTGATTATACATTTCTGGTATTATTTTTCCAACATTATTTCAGCAAAATTAAATGCTAATAACTCTATGAGGTACTATGGGTACCAAATAATAAACCAGTCTCTACCTTTGAAAAGATCAGATCATATATTGGTGCCAGGAAACACTCATGACCTCAAATGATTACAATATAATGTGATGAATGGCAAGTGAAACTCTACAGAGGGTGTTAACATAGTATAGAGAGGGTTGATTATTTGTTCTGCTTGAAAGATTTGGGGAAACCACAAAGAGGGTAAGAGTTTCACATGAAAACGTAAGAAGAAAAAGCCTCTGAAGAGATATAGAGATTATCTCTAGAGTAGAGTTTCAGTCCAGGATCCAAAGCACACATTTCAAATTCTCATCAAAGGGACTTTATATTTAATCCAATTCAACAAACATATATATAATGCTTCTCAGGTTTGAGGCACTGTTCTAGAAATGTGATTAAACTGATTAAAACTATTTATATTATTTCTTAGGGCTATTTCCAACTATACCTGTTCTACGTACTTTACAGGTATTGTACATTTAATCTCCACAAGAGTAAGATTAATAAAAGATTATTTTCATCAGTTTATTTTCCATAATATCTAGGGATGGAAGGAAGATATATTTTTAATACTGTCTTAGTCAGTTAAGGCTGGTGACAAAAATACCATAGACTGTGTGACTTAGACAACAGACATTTATCTCTCACAGTTTTAGAGTCTGAGAAGTCCCAGATCAAGGCACTGGCAGATTCAGTGTCCGATTAGGCTGCCTCAGATGGCAGAGAGAGTACAAGCAGCTTTCTGGGCTCTCTTTTATAAGGGCACTAATCTCATTCATGGTGGCTCCACACTTAGGGCTTAATTTCTTCCCCAAATCCCCACCTCTCAATACCATCATATTGGGGGTTATAATTTCAACATTTTAGTATGGGGGGACACGAACCGCATGAGTGTGGTATATTACAGATACCACGCAGTAAGTGCAATGATGAGTGAACATACAGGGTAACACCATAAAAACACCAAAGATAGGATTTTTGCCCAATCTCAGCAGGAAAATTACGTTAGGGAGTTGTGGGAAATTTTTCATGTCAGCCTTTATAAAGGAGATGATACCCTAACTATTCTTTGATGGATAAAATACTGGAGAGAAGCTGAGGGTAAAAAAATAAGAGGAAGAGCTGATTCTTTAAAATGCATGAAATGACCCTAGCCGCAGAGAAGTAAAGCAACACACTTAAAGGCACACACAACTAATACATGCTAGAACAAAGTTATCTGAGAAAAGAAATAACTTTTTAATTTTATAATTGGGTCCTAACTAATAAAATTAATAAGTTGACGTTTATGAATAAAATGTTTTCATTTAATCAAGAAGAAATTGTTACTCACTGACTGGTATACTAAGCTCTGCCTCCTCCATGTGCAAAATCTATTGCCAACTATTTTCTGCTTTGAGTCCAGCAGTGTATGTGCCATTCAAACTTAAATGTGGTAGTCATTTAGAACTTCACTATGGGGAAATTCTGTCCAGAGACTGACTTACTGCTTCTTGAGTAACAGGACCTGATTAGTTCCTTTTATCATTTAATGGGGGAATCAAACAAAAGAATAGATAAAAGTACCGTGGTAGATAAGAATGGTGGAGCCGTACTTGTTTAGCTCTCACCTGTGTTATTGGATTGCTCCAAAATCCCAGAGAAAGTGAACAGCGTAGATTGCATGGCCTCGTTCTGTGCATGAGGAAATGCAAGCACAGAGAGGGGATGGAAGTTGCTCAAGAACGCTGACTCTCAATTCAGTACTCTAAAGAGCACACCCGGACTTGTGGTGAGATGATCTTGGACATTTCTTTTAGAAATCTAATTTATCTCACTTTATATTGATTTTGGGTTGAGAATACAAGACCACCTGGATAAGATATTTATGGTCTATCCCATACTAGCATTTCCATCACAAAAATCACTATTTGAAATGGAAACTTGGTTATTTCAGCTATTTATGATTGTTTTTATTATGAAATTAAATGGTTGATTGTTTAGGATTGTTTTTTCCAAAAATGACACACCAAGTAATTTAGTTAAGCTATAAATAATAGTCAGTGTGAAATGAGACAGCATTGTAGTCATTAAAAATAATGGGTTTTTACAACCAAAGAACAGAGACTACCTTCCTTTATTCTTTGAGGTAACACAATTTATATTAAGACACTTTTTTGTGTGTGTTGTTTATCTTATTTATTTAAACCATTCCTTAAAAATAAACCATTCCTTCAGTAGAATTATGAGCTTCTCACTATGGAGAGATAGCAAGGAAGGAAAAACCTTAGCTGGGAGCTGAAATGGGGTGTGTAGAAAAATGCCTGAACTATTTCAAACTCAAATTAAAATCAATCTCTCTTAGGTCTTCCCGTACCTTTCTTTTCCAGCCATGAGTCTAGGGAAATAGCAGGTAAGGAGTGCCTTTAAACTCTAGAAGGCATTCTCCACTCCCCATATCCTGTTATGAACCTGCAGACAATTTCACCAATTGTATACCCATTTTCTCCAACAGACATTCTTAAGTTCCTGCAGTGTGCTCTTTCCTAGGTATTGGGAATATGAAGATGAATACAAGGGTCCTTGCCTTCAAATATTTCACAGATTAGTTTTCAGGGAAATAAATAATTATGATGTCAATTCTGTGAGAAGATAGGAGATCATGGAAGAGCACATAACTCAGTTTAGGGATGAGCAAGAACTGTTTCCTGGAGGATCTAATGTGCCTTGAATCTGGAACCCTAGGAGTAATCCAGGAGGAACTGGTGAAGGAAGTCTCTGTGAATAGTACAGAAACTACAAAGTCACAGATGCACATAAGATGGTTAAGTACTGTATCTCTGCATATTGGTTCCAGGCTCATCAAGGTCATCTCAACCAAATCAAGATTGTTTAGAGACCAAAATATGGCTAATGTTATATGTAGAAAGCAAGTGGCAAAGATGCAAAGGAAGAAAAAATGCATATGCTGGAAATCATTCATTGGTGTTTTTTGTTTTTGTTTTTGTTTTTTTTTTGTTGTTGTTGTTATTGTTGTGGATTTTTGCATAATTTTAATACTCCAGAGCAGAGTTTCAAAAAGGCAGGGGTTAGTGAGTGAAGGATGATCTATATCTTTATAAAACTTGCTTAAAATTTCCATAATGCAAAAGAAGGGGAAATAATGATGGAAATTATCCTTATATAAAAGAACAATATTGCCTATACTAATACTTCATTTTTCAACTACCAGTGTTTTTTCTGCCTTTCCTCTTTTATTTATGTAAAAAGAAATGCAGAGACTGCAGAAGTGAGGTAAGAAAACCTTGTTAAACTTTTTCAACAATCCCTGTTATAATGTTCAAAGCAATTACTTTTGCTGTCAGCAGGAATCAAATTTACTACCATCAGAGAGTGCAAAGAGTCAAATGTATTGCTAAGAATTACAACATAAACTGCATGCAAATAACCCCATAAGTTCTAAGGGCTTGTCTTCCCCTATTTGCACAGCTGAGTCTTCAGTCATAAGTTGCTGAGGCTTCTTTGTTTTTAATTCCCAAAAAGCTGACGTATATTTTTCCCATCAATTTCAGTGAAAAACAAAAATCCACTAATACCTACCATCTTAAGGGGAAATATTATTGGTGTGCTTTTACAAAAAGAAATATTTCTTTCTAAACAAATCACATAGTAAGAACATTGTGCTGTCAAAAATAATGGAAACTACACAATCTTTTTTTTTCAGAGAAATATTTGGACTTAACCCTCACAGCGAAGCTTGAGTATAAACTTTAGTTTACTGCTCTCAAAGGACATGAAGACCTTTCATGAAAACTCTTGACATTGATATAGCTTATTTCTGGAGGAGAGTATTATATAATCCTGAAACAATGAGCTTCATTCCCTCCTCTAACAGTCATATCTATAACTGTAACCACTTAACTCCAACTCCAAAGTTTTATCCATGTCAAACCTCAGCCATTTTTTCACAGGCAATACTGGTAATAATGATACATCCACATAGTTTAACAAATTAAGCAATTCTTTAATAGTTATTTAAAAAAAACAGTCAACATGAAATCAAAGAGGGAGACAAACCATAAAAGACTCTTAACTATAGGAAACAAACTGAGGGGTGCTGGAGGGGTTGGTGGGTGGGGTGATGGAGTAACTGGGTGAGGGCATTAAGGAGGGCATGTACTGTAATGAGCACTGGGTGTTATATGCAACTGATGAATCACTGAACTCTACTTCTGAAACTAATAATATGCTATATGTTAATTAATTGAATTTAAATAAAATATTTTTTAAAAAGAAGAAAATAATAAACAAAATAAAAAATAAAAAAAAAAAAGTCAACAATCCTCTATTCTACTCCCCCTAACCCCAGATACAACACTTTTAGCAGATTCTTCTTGTACTTATGTCATCAGTCTTTCATAAGTATCTCATATTTGGTCAGGAAAACAAAATCCAGTCTCCACTCCGAAGGCATATTTTTTAAAAAATTTTTTATGTTTTTATTTTTTTTAAGATTTTATTTATTTGAGAGAGAGAGAGTGTGGGAGCACAAGCCTGGGCGGGGGGGAGGGACAGAGGTAGAAGCAGACTCCCCACTGAGCAGGGAGCCTGACGCAGGGCTTGATCCCAAGACCCTGAGATCATGACCTGAGCCCAGGACAGATGCTTAACTGTCTGAGCCACCCAGGTGCCCCCATAGGCATATTTTAATACAGGGAATCAGAGACTTGCATAATTGTTAGCCTAGGGATCGACAGTTTGGAAAATGGACCCAGAATGTCTTATCATGCAACACGGAATGAGTAGTTTTCAAGGGCTGTCCTGGAGTCACTACAAATCTCTAGCACCTCTGGAAAACTTCCATCTGACTACTTCAATCTGTAGGATGAGGACTGGTGATTTCCTGGTACCTCACTAGTAAGCTGACAGACTACGATGGTGCCTCGATATTAAGGCCTCTAATGTTTTTTTTTTTTTTTTTTTTTTTTTTATGTGGGGAAGGAAGTTCTAGAAAATATAGCTCTGGGATTTTTCTGTGAAAAACCGAGCTTAGAAGGCACTTATGAATATGTACAAGTTATGTGCTTATAAGTGTTTCTCTTCTTTTATATTTTCTTTCCTGAAGTTAATAATTGATACTTCTTAAAAGTTGCTTAGGGCGCCTGGGTGGCTCAGTCGGTTAAGCGACTGCCTTCGGCTCAGGTCATGATCCCGGAGTCCTGGGATCGAGTCCCGCATCAGGCTCCCTGCTCAGCGAGGAGCCTGCTTCTCCCTCTGACCCTCCCCCCTCTCATGTACTTTCTCGCTCTCTCAAATAAATAAATCTTTAAAAAAAAAAGTTGCTTAAGTTTCTGTCATTATCATATGTAGAGTTCTTAAATACCTCTCAGTACTATTTTATACATGTCCAAATGCGTCGGGTTACTTATCACTTTCAATCCCTAATCATGGAAAGTCCTGTTGGCTCCCTCTTACTCTAGTCTGGAATAATTGTTCTCCTGGCCTCTGGGAAGCTTTCTTTCCCTTTTCTCTCATTCTGGATTCCCCATCTTCTTCTAGATCCTGCCTTCCACTTTGTTTGCTCTTCATTTTGATGACACAGACCCCCTAGTAGTTTTCTGAGCAAGAGTGCTGGAGAGGTTAGCTTTTTACTCCTCCCGTATCTCAAAATATCTTTAATCTCCCCAGCTTTTGATTCACAGTATGGCTCTATACAGACTTACAAGTTAGAAATCCCTTCCCTTGAGACACTGAATGTGTTACTCTACTGTATTTAAACTCTTAATGTTACCTTTAGAAGGCACAGGCAGTTGTGTTTTCTCATTATTTTGAATACATTCTGCTCAACTAGCAGCAGTGGTCTTATGTTCAAGTTGGTAGCAAACTCAAGAGACATAATAAACTTCATTTGATTTCACATTTATTCAATTTTTATTAAAATACAGTAAAAGTGGCACAACATCATGAAGAACTCATGACTTCTGGTGTAGCTTCTGATGTAGTGAAAATATTCTTTGAAATTATTCTCATGAACTTTGGTCTACATGAAAAATGAGAAATGAGCCTGAATGGTATCAACCAACTCAGCTCAGAGAAGCCATCAATTATTAAGTCTCTTCAACTTTTATGTATATTTTAATCATGTATCCATGTATCTCCTCCAGGTTTATGTGACTAGTTACCATTTTCTAGAGCAACTACATCCATGGGTTATTAGTTACAGGTTATTCAGTTTAAAAAAATCATCAACCAAGTATGGATGCTTTGTTTGGAACATAATAACTTCATCAAAATGCTCATCCATCCTAGTTTATTATTCCAATTTTTTTTTTTAAATTAGAGTTGCTAATTTAGGTAAGTAATCCTCAGGCAACTTTGAGGTCAAAGAACATAATACAGAGCAGCTTTAATGCTTTCATTGGGCAAGTCATTCATCCACTTTCCTACCATTAAAAAAAAAATGTTCACTGGGGATCCTTGGTGGCTCAATCCATTGAACAACCAACTCTTGATTTTTGGCTGGGGTCATGATCTCAGGGTCATGAGATCAAGCACTGGGATGGGCTCCGTGCTCAGCAGGGAGTCTGCTGGATATTCTCTCTCTACCTCTTCCTCTGTCCTCCCCCCTGCTCATGCTCTCTCTCTCTCTCTCACTAAGGTAGATAAATCTTTCTTAAAAAAAAAGTTCACATCTGTTATCTCCTTTTCTCTTATCTAGACTTGTTTATCTTCTGAGTTTATAGTTTTCTTTTATTCCCCTTCTTGTATTTGAGCATAACGATTAAAGATGTTTATAAAAGCTTTTAACCTACCACGTGTAACCAGAATTTCCTAAGATTCAACAACTTTTGATCACATTCATAGGAAAAAAAAGACAGCATTAAAGAGAAAAGGCTATTCTAATAAAACTTCCCCAAATTAGAGAACATAGAAATCAAGGATATTTATGATTTAACACCAGTTCAACTCTTCTAAACAAAGCATAAGAAAAGGAGTAACATTCCAACAGATGTTTTAAACCCGTCTACATCCAGCAAATATCTCAAAGCCAATTCTCATTATGAAGTAAATCAAATACACTAAAGACTTGCTGGTTTTTAATATGATTTTTCTTTTTCAGGTCTCCTGAAAGACATAATGGGGCATTTGTAAGTTCCTTATCACAAGTAATGATAATTGGATAATAAAAATAGTTGATTACAAATTAATTCAAGATATTGTTGCAAATTAAATATAGTCTTTATTTTCCTACAACAGCATGTGTATACTCATTTGCATGTTGCAGTTTTAAGAAAACTCTAAAGTTAACATTTGCTGAAAATATTATCATTCAAACACAGTTGTTTTGGAAAAAAAGAACACAAAAACAGAATGTACAAAATTGCTTTTATCTTCCATTTGGGGTTCATGGCAGAAGTCACATGAAAGCTTTTAATTGTCAAAATGCATTAACTCACAATTACCATGATTCTGTAAACAAAAAAAAAATCATAGTATCAATGTAAAAATAAGTTTCAGTTTGCAATTTTATAACTGGATCATAACAAATGAAACCAATGGGTTAAAGTCTGTGACATTAAAACCTTCTACTTAATAAAAAATAGATTTCTTGCTCAAATATCCAAACTTGCAAGTGTATGAACATGGTATAGAAATGACTAATCCCAGTCTTTAAATGAGATTTTAATAGTCAAACTCTGTGGCCAAACTTCTACCTCAATACAAAAATCATTCCCACAAATAGCTGTATTTGGAGAGTCTGGATTTAATAAGAAATCTAAAATTTAAATATCCCTGATGAGGATTCAAATCATTACATTTTAGAAAACCCCGAGCCCTGTGACTGCAAATTTAGCAAAATACCAGAAACCTGTTAAATAGATTATTATGCCAATGTTTTATTAGCTTAACAAATCTATTATTTAAAAGGACCCCACAGCCTTATAAAATACATTCTATTTGGTACACATGATGCAGCTATTTCAGGAAATTTGCATACTGGTGCTGACTTCCACCTGCACCTTAGGAATTGCCATTTTACTCCTGTATACAATTTCCATGAATCATTTAGTACAGCAAATTGAATTTATTATGTGGGCTGTTACCTGGAACTAGACAAACTACAAGGCAAAGGGCACAGTTCTCTAGACTGCCAAGTTTTTCCTGAGTTTTGATACTAATGGTAAATTCAAGAGTTTCCCTATCAAAGTTCAGAAATTCACTGGAAACACAAAGCTCACTGAAATCTAATATACTCACAGTCACATTTACTGAAGGAAAAGAATATGAATGAGAACAGTTAAAGGAACAGAGACACATAGGGCAAAATCTGGGAGGGGGCCAAATGTGGAGTTTCGACTTGTCCTTTTCCTGTGTAGTCAAGATAGCATTACCTCCTCTTGACCGTGATGTAGGAGAATATGTACAGAATATTTCCAACCAGGGAAGCTCACTCAACTTTTTGTGTCCAGAGTTTTCATTGAGATTTCATTAAGTAGGCATGATTGATTAATCAATCCCTCAAGTGGTCAAACTGGTTTGATGATTGACTGATTTTTATAACACAAAGCCTCTGCTCTCCAAACATAAGGTTGTTTTTTCAGGCATGGCTAACCTCTACCCTAAGACTATTGGGTGTGGCCTGACCCATCCCAAGCCACTGTTAGCATAAACTACCAGGTATTGTTTAGGGGACCCATGGTGAATAATAAAGGCACTTTCATTACTCAGGAAATTCCCTGTTTAGTGGTTACTCCTAAGACCCAGGACAAAGACCAGAACCTGTTTGGGCAGATCTAAGTGCCTTACTAAACATTTTTTACTTTCATTCTCTTCTTTGACATAAGAGCTACAAGGAAATAACAATAGTGTCAATGACAACACATTGCAATAACATCACAATCATATTGGGATCTCTAATGTGCCCATAAAGAATTTTTTAAACCTCCATTTAAATTTGCAGTTTTAACTTTTGATATTTTCCTCAGACATTTTTTTATGACCAGATGATATATGCCTGTGTATAAAATAAAACATAGAGCCTCATCATCTATAAAAAATGTATTGCTATTTTATCAAGAGATAATTGATAACTCTGTGAAGGCTAAATATAAAGTTGGATTACCTAAAAAAGGAACTTTAAGAATTCAGAAAAAAACAGCAAAAGAAAGAAGATAAAATATTAAAGTCTTAATTGAGAAGTCATAGATTATGAATGTATATAAACAAAATATGGGATGCTACCAATGGTACACCTAGTGTTAAGACCGAGTATAATGTGCACATTAATGTTCTCTATAGGAGCACCTGGGTGACTCAGTTAGTTAAGGGTCCAACTCTTTGGCTTTTGGCTCAGGTCCTAATTTCAAGAGAGAGATCCAGCTTTGCCTGGGGCTCTGCTCTCAAGGAGGGAGTCTGCTTGAAGATTCTCACCCTTGTCTTCTCCCCCCACTGCATGAGCATGTGAGCCTGCTCTCTCTCTCTCAAATAATAAACACATTTTTAAAAAGTGCTCTATTGAAGGTTGTATCTACCTCTATGCTTTGCTATATGAACAAAGAAGATTAAAAAGCTTAGAATACTATGGGATGGAACAGGAGAAAAAAATTAATTCGGATAAAGTGGAGACAAAAATCTGACATTTGCTGAATACTGCCTAGGTGTCAAGCAGTTTATGACTCTCACTTTATTTCATGTAATAAGAGACAATATTGTGTGACAGATAGAGCTTGGGTTGACAAACCAGACTGCCTGAATTCCAATCTTAATTTTCTTAGAGCAAGTTATTAATCTTGCGGGTCCTTGTCTTTTGATTTTGACAGAAGCTAAAACCAATATCTACCTCATAAGGGGTTATGGATTGAATTGTGACCTCCAAAAGATTTGTAGATGTCCTAATTCTCGGTACCTATGAATGTAATCTTATTTGGAAATAGGGTCTTTGTAGATGTAATCAATGTAAGATCAAGTAGTTAGGATGGATTCTAATCCAATATATCTGTTATCTTTCTAAGAAGAGGAAAATGCCATGTGAAGAGACATTGGGGAAAATGCTGTAAAATGACAAAGGCGCAGGTTGAAGTGATGCATCTCAAGCCATGGAATGCAAAGGATAATGACCATTACCTCTAATTAGGAAGAGGAAAGAAAAGATTCTACCCAGAATTTCAGAGCCAGCATGGCCTTGCTGAAACCTTGATTTCAAACTTCTAATCTCCAGAACAGAAACATTTCTTTTGTTTTAAGCCCCCTAGTTTGAGGTACTTTGTTATGGGAGCCCTGGGGAACTAATACAGAGTATTGCTGAATATATTAAAGGAGCAAAAATATTAAAAGAACTCAGAAGAAGATCTAAAATATAGTAAGCACTATGTAAATATTTACCGTATTTGATCCTTGCAAACTATAATAATTTTCAAAAAATCAATTGGAATCCAATTCAAAATAAATCAATTGGAATGTGATTCTCACCTACTGACAATTAATTTAGAGATTTTTTTTTTTTCTTGGGCATAGCCTGGAGTATTAGCCCAATGGGGTATTTTTCTGCCCATATACATTAAAAACTGAGGAAGGCAACTCTACACATTGTTCTTTATTGAGGGTTACAATATTAATAAGTTATCAAAAATCAGATGTTCCATTACATAAACAGTAACATGAACAAATTAGTAGAAACTTATATTTGAAAAGCTATATAAGAAAACATTAGGAAGGGAAAAAATCAAGAAAGAAAAGAAAATAAGTAAGTTTATATGTAAATTCCAATAACATTACCATTAAAAATGTTTTATTTTCTGTCACATCTATATACATGCTTCCAGATTAAAATTCACATCACCCATAACAAGCTAAAATTATTTGAGACATTTCTAAGTATCATGAAGAGATATTAAAGACCAAGATTACTTTCACCAATATTAATTGGAAAGTACTTTTTTTTAATAAACCCAGCAAACCACTATAAAGTAGATTTAATAATTAATACCCCCCAAAATGAAAATAATCTTCAGATAGGTCTGAAGAAGAAAATGTATTACATTTTTTTTTAGTATAGTTAGCCATTACACCGGAAGAGATCTATTTAACAAAGAACATCCACATTTGCCTATCATTTTATTAATGACCATGTGATGCCAGTTTTATGCACAATAAACTGGGAACACAAGTTCATTTCCTTCCTTTATTACACTGATATTCTCTTTTACTTCTAAAACACCAGAGAATGCAATTAGACATCTCCACTTCTAAGGAAGTATTGATGAGAAATATAATGATAGATGGACAGCAGGTAAATTATACTTTTAAATGAGGTCTTTTGGTGTATGTGGAAATCAATGTTATGCAGATGATGTGTTTTCTCAATATTTTACTTACTTCCATTAGAATACTCACATATTCCTTCTTCTACAAGATGTTCCAGAAGAACACATCATGCTCACTCTTCATGAAAGCAGATTTAACAATGACTGCTTTTGAAAAAAAATTTAAATGGGGATAAATTAGAATTGTTATAGCTAGATCTTTGAACTTATATTACATTTTCTGTCTATTCTTAAATAAATCTTTCCTTCAAGAAGCATAGGTTTTTATACTATTTTTATTTCATGCAATTACATTTAAGACAGTGATTAAAAACAATATTGCATTTGAGTTCATGTCTACAGGTAGAAAATGCTACCAAGTTTTCTCTCTAGAAAAATTATTGAAGCAGATACTATGAAACATATATTTTTTTATGGTAGTATAATCGTTTTCTACTTTGAGTACTTCACATTTTCTATTTATTTAATTTTCCAGGTAAATTTGTTTAAAATGAACACTCTGAGTATAATAGGTCATACACATAGGTCAGTTAGGTTACAAGTAATAAGGTCTGTTCTAGGAAAGAGTCCATATGGGGGATAGGTCACCTACCAAACTAATTTGACTGAATTAACATGAATTCATCCTATTTAGGAATTAAAAACAAAAATGTTTGAGCCTTGTAGCAGCCAAGTTTTATCTAGTCATTCAGTGTGTTTTAGTTTGTTGTGTACATTTACATGAGTATGAGCAATATTCCTGAGACTCAATCCAGAGTATTTTCCCTTATACAATTTATAGGTAAAAGTTTCTGGTTTATTACTTTGTGTATTAGAATTTTGAATACATTGTCCACAACATTTACCCCCAAAAAATACTGAAGCGTATTTAGGTAATCATGGATAATTTTTAGAATATGTGGTAAGCTTCCTTAGGGGTAATACACCATTTCTTTAAGATTCACTTTGATTTTTAAACAGTAGTTCCTATGTTTCTAGGAAAATGCTCATCTTTTTTTTTTAAGATTTTATTTATTTATTTTTGAGAGAAAGAGAGAGAGAGATCACAAGTAGGCAGAGTGGCAGGCAGAGGGAGAGGGAGAAGCAGGCTCCCCACTGAGCATGGAGCCCGATGCGGGGCTCGATCCCAGGACCCTGGGATCATGACCCAAGCCAAAGGCAGATGCTTAACTGACTGAGCCACTCAGGCACCCCAGGAAAATATACATCTTAATATAAACAAAAACAAAGTAAATTCAGAAGAGAAGCCAGCTAACTAAAGATATAGGTTCTAGAAAAAAGTACCTCATATCTAAGCTTTTTGTGTACAGTTGTTGTGACTGTTATTTTTAAATTCATTTTGATCTTCAGGCTGAAGCTCTAAACATTATGAAGCAAGATGTTAGAAGGAAGATCTGGGAAACTAGCTAACTAACTCACCTATTAAAACTCACTTATCTTGAGGAGGAGCAAGATGGAGGAGTAAGAGACCTAAATTTCGTCTGGTCCCAGGAATTCAGCTAAATAGTTATCAAACCATTCTGAACACCTACGAACTCAACAGGAGATCAAAGAAAAGAATAACAGCAACTCTCTGAACAGAAAAGCGACCACTTTCTGGAAGGTAGGACATGTGGAGAAGTGAATCCGAGGAGATATTCAGGAAGATAGATGGCGGGGGAGGGAGCCTCCATCAGCCAGCTACAGGCAAGTGATAGAGCAGCGGAGCACAAAATCAGAACTTTTAGAAGTCAGGTCCGCTGAGGGACCTCGCTCCAGGAGCTAAGCGGGGCATGGAACCCTTGCGGGACAGTGTGGTCTCAGGACCCTCTGGGTCACAGAAAGATCGGGGGTGCCTGAGTGCGGCAGAGCTCCCAGGTATCGGAGCGGGGAAGCCGGCTGCAGAGACGGAGCCGGGGAGTGGGCTCTTAGCTTGGGGTTTCCATAAACCATGATCCGCCGCACAGTCGGGCCACTATTCTTTGAGCAGGGTCCCAACAGGTGGCAGATCTGGGGAGACTCCCCTTCCTCCCCTAGGAGGAGCAGCACGGGAGCACACTGCAGGAATCTGCTGGGTTTGGAGACTCCAAACGGGGTCGGGTGCCAGAGATTGAAACGCTCAGTCACAGGCCGGGTGAGCACGGAGTGCAGCCAGAGACCAGGGAGACAGGAGTGATTGACTGCTTTCCTCTGGGGACTCACTGAGGAGTGGGGCCCTGAGTTCTTGGCTCCTCTAGGGCCAGAGATTGGGAGGTCACCATTTTCATTCTCATCCTCTAAAGCTGTATGGAAATCTTTCAGGGAACAAAAGCTACTGAGAGCAAACCTGAGCAGATTACTTAGCCTGGCCCCTGGCAAGGGCAGTGCAATTCCACCTCCGGCAAAGACATTTGGGAACCACAGCAACAGGCCCCTCCCCCAGAAGATCAGCGAGAACAGCCAGCCAAGACCAAGTTTACCGATCAATGAGAACGGCAGAACTCCAGTGCAGCAGGAATACAACACATAAAATTGATGGCTTTTTCCCCATGATTCTTTAGTCTTTCAAAGTTATTTTTTTTAATTTTCTTTATTTTTTTTCTATTTCTTTTTTTTTTAATTTTTCTTCTTTCCTTTTCCAACCAACATCTTATCAATTCCTTTTTTAAAATCTTTTTAAATTTTCATTTCTACAGTCATATCTGATCCCCTCATTGTATTTAACTTATTTTTTATATATATCTAAGTTTTTTTTTTCTTTAAAAGTTTGGGATACAGTTTCTTCTAACAGACCAAAATATACCCTAAATCTAGTGTATGGCTTTCTTCTAGTCTCCCGCCTGCTCACATTCTCTCCTTTTTTTTTTTTTTTAATTTTTCTTCTTTCTCTTTTCAACCAACTTCTTATCAATTCCTTTTTTAAAATCTTTTTTAATTTTCATCTTTACAGTTATATTCCCTCCCTTCATCATATTTACCCTTTTTTGTATATATAGTTTTTCCTTCTTTAAAATTTTGGGAAGCAGTTTCTTCTAACAGGCCAAAATACACCCAAAATCTAGTGTGTGGCTCTGTTCTATTCACCAGCCTGCTCATGTTCTTTTTTTTTTTTTTTCCTCTTTCTTTCTCCACTGATTTTGGGTCTCTTCTGACTTGTTTAGTGTATATTTTTCTGGGGTCATTGTTACCCTTTTAGCATTTTGTTCTCTCATTCATCTATTCTTCTCTGGACAAAATGAGAAGACAGAAAAACTCACCAAAAAAAGAACAAGAGGCAGTACCGACTGCCAGGGACCTAATCAATACGGACATTAGTAAGATGTTGGAACAAGAGTTCAGAATGACGATTATAAAGATACTAGCTGGGCTTGAAAAAAGCATAGAAGATACTAGAAAATCCCTTTCTGGAGAAATAAAAGAACTAAAATCTAACCAAGTCAAAATCAAAAAGGCTTTTAATGAGGTACAATCAAAAGTGGAGGTTCTAACTGCTAGGATAAATGAGGCAGAAGAGAGAATTAGTGCTATGGAAGACTAAATGATGGAGAATAAAGAAGCTGAGAAAAAAAGAGATAAACAACTACTGGATCATGAGGGGGGAATTGAAAAGATAAGTGATACCATAAGACAAAACAATATTAGAATAATTGGGATCCCAGAAGAAGAAGAAAGAGAGAGACAGGCAGAAAGTATATTGGAGCAAATTATAGCAGAGAACTTCCCTAATTTGGAAGGAAACAGGCATCAAAATCCAGGAGGCACAGAGACCCCCCCCCTCAAAATCAATAAAAATAGGTCAACACCCTGACATCTAATAGTAAAACTCACAAATCTCAGAGACAAAGAGAAAATCCTGAAAGCAGCTCCGGACAAGAGGTCTGTAACCTACAATGGTAGAAACATTAGATGGGCAACAGACCTATCCACAGAGACCTAGCAGACCAGAAAGGACTGGCATGATATATCCAGGGAACTAAACAAGAAAAATATGCAGCCAAGAATACTGTATTCAGCTAGTCTGTCATTGAAAATAGAAGGAGAGATAAAAATCTTCCAGGATAAACAAAAACTAAAAGAATTTGTGAACACCAAACCAGCCCTACAAGAAATATTGAAAGGGGTCCTCTAAGCAAGAAAGAGACTAAAAGTAACATAGACCAGAAAGGAACAGAGACAATATACAGTAACAGTCACCTTACAGGCAATACAATGGCACTAAATTTGTATCTTTCAATAGTTACCCTGAATGTAAATGGGCTAAATGCCACAATTAAAAGATACAGGGTATCAGATTGGATTAAAAAAAAAAACAAAAAACAAAAACAAGACCAATTGATATGCTGTCTGCAAGAGACTCATTTTAGACCCAAAGACACCTCCATGTTGAAAGTGAGGGAGTGGAAAACCATTTACCATGCTAATGGATATCAAAAGGAAGCTGGGGTGGCAATCCTTGTATCAGACAAATTAGATTTTAAACCAAAGACTATAATAAGAGATGAGGAAGGACACTTCATCATACTTAAAGGGTCTACCCAACAAGAAGATCTAACAATTGTAAATATCTATGCCCCTAACATGGGAGCAGCCAATTATATAAGGCAATTAGTAACAAAATCAAAGAAACACACTGCCAATAATACAATAATAGGAGGGGATTTTAACAACCCCCTCACTGAAATGGACAGATCATCTAAGCAAAAGATCAACAATAAAGGCTTTAAATGACACACTGGACCAGATGGACTTCACAGATATATTCAGAACATTCCATCCCAAAGCAACAAAATACACATTCTTCTCTAGTGCCCATGGAACATTCTCCAGCATAGATCACATCCTGGGTCAGAAATCAGGTCTCAACTGGTACCAAAAGATTGGGCTCATTACCTGAATATTTTCAGACCAAAATGCTTTGAAACTAGAACTCAACCACAAGAGGAAAGTTGGAAAGAACTCAAATACATGGAGGCTAAAGAGCATCCTACTAAAGAATGAATGAGTCAACTAGGAAATTAAAGAAGAATTAAAAAAATTCATGGAACAAATGAAAATGAAAGCACAACTGTTCAAAATCTTTGGGATACAGCAAAGGCGGTCCTAAGAGGAAAGTATATAGCAATACAAGCCATTTTCTCAAGAAACAAGAAAGGCCTCAAGAGATTTAAAAAGTCTCACCAAATACTAGCCAATAGGATCCAACAGAAGATCATAGGGGAAGGGAGGGAAAAAAATGAAACAAGATGAAACCAGATAGGGAGACAAACAACAAGAGACTCTTAATCTCAGGAAACAAACTGAGGGTTGCTGGAGTTGGGTGTGGGGAGGGAGAGGGTGGCTGGGTGATGGACATTGGGGAAGCATAAGGTATATGCTATGGTGAGCATTATGAATCGTGTGAGACTGATGAATCACAGACCTGTACCTCTGAAACAAATAATACATTATATGTTAATTAAAAAAAAAATTATGGTCTAATAAAATTATCTACATTTAAGTTACTCACAAGAGACTGTCTATTCTTAACTTTACTAAAGTAGGTCATTTTTAAAAATCTGGCATTTTTAATTTTAAAACATTAAGAAGGAGATAATCCCAGAATAAAAGATAGCCCTTTAATGAAAATCTAAAAAAAAAAGAAAAAAAGCTCACTTATCTTTTGGAAATATTCCTACTTTTCATATAGCTTCCTCTTCCCCTCAACCCATGAGATGGAATCATGTGATCAGTCTTTCTATGGCCTCTGATTCCCACTTCCCTAACAAACTATGACCATTTTGCCCACTTTAGGATACTGTTTGATTCCGAGAGTTAATTATTTGAGTAATTCGTTTCAGGGATATTAAATTTCATTTTTTTAAAGATTTTATTTATTTATTTGACAGAGAGAGAGATAACGAGAGCAGGAGCACAAGCAGGGGAGTGGGAGGGGGAGAAGCAGGCTTCCCGCAAAGCAAGGAGCCAGATTGGGGCTCAATCCTAGGACCTTGGGATCATGACCTGAGCCGAAGGCAGACACTTAATAATTGAGCCACCCAGTAACCCCAGGGATATTAAGTTTTAAAGATTTATTAAATATAGAATTTTTATATGAATCTTTGCAGGAATGGCTTATGTTTTGAAGTAAAGTTATAATTTTTCTATTCAGATCCCATTTCTCTAAATTTCATTAGTTAGAATTCTCCCTAAAAATTTGCCTCAGAGCATCTGTCACTTCTTACCAGAATGCAAATATACACACCATATTTCCTTTTGTAGTTATGTGAAGGAGAGAATGCAATGGGGGTGTTAGCTTAATTTTTAATGTTTTCATATGTACAAGACAACGTGTAATTGTATTAACACAAAGGGTTGAGTTTTTAAAGTCAGAGCAAACTCTGAATTTGAGTGGGTCTCTGAGTAGAAACAAGATTTACAGTGGTGCAGGCCATCCTTTTAGACTCATTGTGATTCAGCTGTTAGGATGATATTAGAAGTAACTGCATAAGAGATATGCAAACTTGATTCTTTGGCAGAAAGAAAATTTGGTGATTCCGTAAAGGTCTCCTGAGTTTGGGATCTGAAACACCTGAGGCAAATGCCCACTGAAACCCATTTGAAAGACAACTTGCTATCTTGCTACTGGCAGGTGGTTGAAACTGTTCCCACTACCTGAAGACATCAGATGATTATGAGGCCACAAATATTGATCACATGTTGTGTGTTACAAAAAGACATTGAGATAGGAAGAGGACAACACAACATATAGCACAGCTCACTCATAAATTAGAAAAGGATGATAAGATAAACATGCTAAGATCATGCTGGATAGAAACTGAGGGGAGTTCACCATATGTATACTCAGACTGCTTCCTCACATATGGGGCATATGCCTCCCATCACAGTCAGTTACACACTCTGATTCCCTCCCAAGCAAGATAAAGGAGGTCATCTGGATAAACTGTGTTTTCATCTTATCAATCCAACACTTTCTATCAGTTTCTGGGGAGTATGAATTTAGTACAACTGTAAGTAGAGCCTGTGGTTGTGAATCTACGTATACTCATCACCGTAAAGTTGCTTTCCTGGTTAAAGACTCTATTGTGATATATGGATTCAATAAGCCATAAGTCCTTACATAATGATGCTACCTGAACCCTGGAAAAGAAAAGCAAATACAAATCTGAAGAATATGTCTATTCTTGGGAAAATAAACCATTGTCCTTTTCAGGATAAAAGAGGACCAATGCAGTCAACTTGCCACCAAATAGTCAATCAATTTCTTGGAAATTATACTATTCGTACTATACCAGGAACTCAGACTGGCTCTTTCTTATTGAAAATTTGGATATTTAAGCTGGAAGTAGCTAAATCGGCCTTAACAAGTAAGAATGCATGCTATTGGTTCCATGTATAACTTAACTTATGCAAGTCTGAATTCCTCATTTGTGTGTCCATCATGGCAGCAGTCGGGTGGCTGTTGATAAAGACTTCCTAACATCAATTTGCTAATTAATATTTTTATGTTTTCTGGTGGACATTAACATGAAAGACAAAGAGGTCAAACAATTTTTCTTTGTCAGGACTAGTATCAAAGAAGGAAATCTTTTTCAAATGATATATTATTCTGCTGATGGCATGAACTTGTTCCAGAATTCCAGGGCTCTGTGTAGTATCTATATCCTACTGGGGCTTGCCATGAGCTCCCTACCTCATCTCTTTTCCACTGAAATCATCTTCAATAATTTAGAGTCTGCTGGTTTGTGGTTAGGCTATACAGCTACGCTAAGAGTTTCCTCATAGAAGTTTCATTGTTTGAACCTCCTTGTTGGTGTCAATAGAGCACCCATACGTTCTTATAACTGTTCCAGGTATGGGACAAAATACAAAAGGAGTGAGGTGAGGCTTAAAGGCTGTCAGTGGCCAACATCAAACACAGTCAAATTATTTATTACAGAAGGGGGGGAAATCGGAGGGGTAGATGAACCATGAGAGACTATGGACTCTGAGAAACAAACTGAGGGTTCTAGAGGGGAGGGGGGTGGGGGGATGGGTTAGCCTGGTAATGGGTATTAAAGAGGGCATGTACTGAATGGAGCAACTGGGTGTTATATGCAAACAATGAATCATGGAACACTGCATCAAAAACTAATGATGTAATGTATGGTGATTAATATAACATAGTAAAAGAAAAAAATGAAAAAAAATTACATTCACGTAGCAGATGGAACTCAAAATTTACTAGACAGTGGTCTATGGTCACTATTTTAATCACTGGTACCTTGTAGAACATAAAACAAAGGAAATGTCATTTCTCTGGAGATTCTATAGTAATTTGAATTGATGTATGCTATGTCAAACATTATTTTAGTATCTCTTCTATAGCTATCTGGTGTAACAAAGAATTTGTAAATTAATTTATTGTAAGCAGTAGTATTCCAGTATGAGAAAATATTTTGGGAAGCTGAGTCAAAGCCCCCAAAAACCAATTTCTGGCAAAGAAAATGAAGTTAGCCTTAGGAAAAAAATTACTATTTCAATTAATTATCTTTAAAGGCTAATAAAATAGTCCAAATAACTGTGGATGATAGAAAAAAAGAAGAAATTGAACTGGTAAAAGAATACAGATCTGAGAAAGGATCTGATGATGCCCAAATGCTTTGTAGAAGTAATTTTTCTTCCTCCATTGGATGCCCCATATTTTGGTGGTCATTGGGGTATTAGTAGGCTAATTCTCAGTGTAGTGTATTACAGAAAATGATCTACATCAAATATTGAACAAGAATGTGGGCAATAGGGTATTTACTGATGTCAGAGGGTCAACTGGAAATAAAGGAGTTAAAGTAGCTGGTTTATGATCCATTTCTCCCAACTACTATGGGCTGAGTGCTCTTGGGAAAGAAAAAAGAAAGTAAGTGTCTCAGTCTGATAGTCTTACAAAAATGATAATTGAACATGAAGTTTCCTAGAAGAGTATTACTATCTATGGAATGCTTTGAGAAATGATTTTCTTATTTTAGGATTGTTTATGACAAATAAACCTATAATATTTGAATTTGTGAGACATGGCTCCTTGAAGCATACCACATAAGTAAATAACTATCTGGTATAAACAACAACTAAAAGATGTTTAAGAACTTAAAGAACCCTGTTGGGCAAGGTGACCTACCATCCTTATTTAAAGACCTTGTTTACTTTGGGGTGATAGCATGTGTCAGATGTGGGAAGGAGCAAATTGTACAGCCAGTGGGATGTTTTCCCTCTGAATCTTCTTTGCTTGTAACTTCATAATTGTTAGTAAAGCTTACTACTGGGAAAACAAAAAAACAAAACAAAACAAAACAGCCTCTGATTTGTGTGATGTCAATTACATAGGCAGATTTTTGTGTTAACTCAGTATTCTTACTTTTTAAGCACTTTGCTGAAATTGATTTTGTGATACTTTAATGACAATTTTTCTATCTCAATTCATAGTTAAATTGACCTGTAGTTTTAACTTTTATGTGCTCTTTCTTAAAATTGAGGAAATAAATTTTTATTACTTTCATAAAAAGGATTGAGAAATATTCCATATATATATATATAGTTTTTAAGTTTAGGTAGACTTAAAATAACATAAGAGGTTAGAGACTTGAGCATATGTCCATGATTTCTTCTCAGGACTAATTCAATATTTGAAGAAATACAACAATCAGGTCCCAGTTGGCATGTCAATGATAATAGGTTGCATAAAGATCTCATTGTAGATTGTAGGTATCATAATGTTTTCTTCATCATGCCGTGTAGGATTCCAGGCCTCCATGATAATGTAGTGGTGTGCGCCACTTGATGCCTGGTACAAAGCCTGAGATTTTACTGTTATTCAGGGGGCTCAGTGGACAGTGGCCTGGGATTTTGCTTAATAAGGAGCTGAGATTTAGGTAACTCTGATGAGTTCTGTTGACCCTGGTGTAAATGGTAGTAGAGTGGACCTATGGGATGATGTGCTTCCCTTTCTGCACAGTTGAGAGAGAAAGTTCTCTTACACTGGCAGGGTTGGCTGGTTAAGAGAGAGTGGCTGGGATGTTGGGGATGGGGAGGGGCTGGAGGATGGAATGGAGATTCCTTCCAGAAATTCAACACAAAATCAAGATTTTGTTTTCCTCTTCAGCCCCCAGTAGATGAAACTGGTGTTTTGTTGTCTCTACTTGCTTTTCCATTGTACAAGAGACCCTAATTACTTGAAAAGTACAGGAATGCAAAATTATGAGCAGATAAAAAAAAAAAAATTACAACTCACTTGAGAAGACTCAGGAAACTGAAAGGAGAAGACAAGGTAAATGTCCAGAATAGTTGGTTTCCATTATGAGTAGAAATGGCAGAAGAAGCCAACTTTAATTCTAAACAAAACTTTAATTCTAAACCAAATTCTAATAAGAATATTTAAGAAGTTAAACTTAAGGTAAGAAAAAGACTTTCTGAAATTTGAAAACAGTAAATTTAACATTAAAAGCTATAGTAGATTAATTGAAGATAGGATAGTTAGTGTTTAAAGATTTGTTGCTCATATATCCCCCCAACTTTTTTTTAAAACTATGTACCTTCTTGCATATTTTAAGGTGGTACCCAAAACTAACTGCACCTAAAAGTTGCAAATAAATGGTACCATGTCAGCATATTGTAAAGAGTGGCTTTAGAAAATAAAATGTTCATGCCATTCATTTATTACAACAAATAAAGGGGCACCTTGGTGGCTCAGTCAACTAAGTGTCCAACTCTTGGTGTTGGCTCAGGTCTTGATCTCATGGGTTATGGGATCGAGCTCAGGCTCCTCGTTTTGCAGGGAGTCTGCTTGAAAGATTCTCTCCCTCTGCCCCTCCCCCTGCTCTTGCTCTCTCTCTCTTTCTGTCTCTCAGAGAAATTCATATTAATGTAAGATATTTCATAATTATACTTATTTTTGATACTGATTCTATAATATCTCTTTGCTATTAGAAAAGTATACAAAGTGAAATTTTATTATTTTTCATTCTTGTCCCCATAAGGTTTTAAGTATTAAAAACATTATTTTGGCTTGAGGTATTATTTTAGCTATTATTATAGGCTATTAATCATAGAATAAATATATTACTAATTTTATACATAATTAATGACTATCAAAACTTAAAAATAATGTAAATGTATACCATTTACAACAGTAAATGGGTCTTAATTCTCAATAGCTTAGCTTAACATGGCTATCATTTATTGCTTGTGTAAGACAGGATTCAACACTGAGTCTATTCTTAATTTCCGTTTATATTGATGTGAAATGGGGTGAACTTCACTGTGCAATGTCACTTAGCAATATGCTAAATATCATACAGTGTTCTTTCATGAAAAATTATCCATAATGGTTATTCCATGGACAAATCATTTAGATTTTTTTTCCAGTCATGTTGAAAATAAAGAACTGGAAATATTTGATGTGCAAAATCATTTATTTCCCAATCATTAGACACATTGACTAGACAACATTGTTTAGGAATAAACAATGAAACTGCAAATAAAATGGGGGCGCCTGTGTTAGTCAGTTAAGCGTCTGCTTTTGACTTGGGTCATGATCCCAGGGTGCTGGGATCGAGCCGTGAGTCGGGCTCCCTGCTCAGTGGGAAGTCTGCTTCTCCCTCTCCCTCTGCTCTGCTTCCCACGCACGTGCTCTCTCTCTCTCTCAAATAAATAAATAAATAAAATCTTAAAAAAATAAATAAGAAAAGAAAATGAAGGAAATAGTGATAAAAATCAGGATGAGATTTTCCCCAAAAGAATGAAGATGGTTATGTTCGGGTTAAGGAATGCTAGGAGATTCCAGAGAGATGAGCTATAAGTGGATAAATTATTGTTATTCCATAAGGAGTGTAGAAATATGTATATACATGTATATACACACACATACATGCATATATATGTAATATAGATATATGTAATGTTAGAATAAAATGGAAATTTAAAATATATAAATTAATAACGTCAGGCTAAAATTAGTATTAAGGGAATTAAAATAATAAACTTCAAAAATATAAGGGGGCAAGTGTCAGTAGAGGACACATGTATTTGGTTTTAAAAATTGCAAAATTTTGCAGACTTTTCCACATTGAACATTTTAAGATAATTTTTAAAATCAAATAATAATATCAGACCTCAATATAATGTATTTCAGTTACTATCCAAATATAACCAAGTTTCTACTGAAGAAACCTGTTTATATTTCTGCAAATTGAGGGCATGACATCAGACAAATTAGATATGGTAAGTTATAAAAGAAACTATTACAAAAATATTCTTTATACATCAGGGAAATGTGCTTGCATAAAGATAATTTTCATAGAAAATGTAAAATTCTCTGTCAGCAGAGCCAGCAGATTTTTTTTTCCATCTAGATTAAGAAGATCATCTCACATAATGGAACTACCTGCCAAAAATTCTCTTGTTCACTGACCCCATCTGAAACATTGTGCACCTTTTTCTGGGCCAAGGCCTTTCAGATGATTGTTATACAGGAAATTATAAAATAATACATCATTAATATTGCACTGCAGTTTGATATCAGAGCAATTCTGGCTCTAAGATAATGAAAGATCATCAGGAAAGTTTTGCTAAGAAGAAGGCCTGAGAAAGTTTTTGAACCAGAAAGGAAGAAAAATACCCCAGCTTTTGAGTACATTATATTTGTTCCAAGACCCGATTCCAGCACAAAACAGTTGTTATGTCCTGAGAAGTCCTGGTGACTTTCCTAAGCCTCTGTGTCTCTTCATCTGCAGCATGGGTTTTGTGAAGTTTAAAAGCAATGATACATGCAAAGCACTTAAAAAGTGCTGTCAGTAAGAGTGTTACATCAGAGAGCCAGAATGCATGCCAGACAAACAATGTGTGTTAAGGAAGGAAGAGATGGATGATATTAATACCAATATTAATATTAATATTTTTTGAAACATTTTTCTTAAAGGGCAGCATATATAAATTAAAATGTGTAAATCCTAGCTCAGTGAAATTTTATAAAATAAATGCACCCATATAACTATCACTCTTGAAAATATTGGCCTTAACTAAGACTTGAGTGTTTCACGTATCCCCCAGCACAGGAAACCACCATAGATGAATATCCATCGGTTTTAAACTTTATAACAATGAAAGCATTGGTATGCAGTACTCATATGCTGTAAGAGTCTTATGGCTCAGTCTTATGCCCTGAGAGTCATCTATGTTGTTAGGGAGTAGTAGTTTTGCTTTGTTTTTTCATGTTTTTATAGCAGCTCTGTCCAACAGTAAATAATGTGAACTACTTACTAGGTAATTTAAAATTTTCTAGTCATCACATCCAAAAGGTACAAGTAAATAAATTTAAATTTACAAATGTATCTTATTTACTCCAATATATCCAAATATTAGTTTAGCATGTGATCAATATAAAAATTATGAATGGGGTATTTTATATATATTTTTTTACTAAATCTTAAAAAGTCACTGTGTGTTTTACACTTTAGCGTATCTCAAATCTAATTAGCTTAGATTTCAAGTGCTTGGTAGCCACATGTGTCTAGCAGCTCCTGTTTTGCACAGTCATGCTGTTTAGTTCTCTTACATTGACTTAGCTGTCCTTTCGACCGTTAATTATTATGTACATTCTTTCTAGTTTGGGGCTATTACTATTAATGTTTCTTTGAAAATTCTAGTACATATTTCTTGGTACTCATATGTATGCATTTCCATCTCATATGCATGCAGGAGTGGGATTACTGACTTTTAGTCTATGACTATGCATACGTGCAATTTCATAAATTACAGGGAAATAATTCCAATTTATCCTCCTGGCAGTATTGTACAAAAGTCCAGTTATTTCATATGCTCTCAGATAGTAAGATAGTTTGCATTGGTATTTCTTTTTATTTATTTATTTATTTATTTTAAGTTTTTTTTTTTTTAAGATTTTATTTATTTATTTGACAGAGAGAGACACAGCGAGAGAGGGAACACAAGCAGGGGGAGTGGGAGAGGGAGAAGCAGGCTTCCCGCGGAGCAGGGAGCCCGATGCGGGGCTCGATCCCAGGACCCTGGGACCATGACCTGAGCCGAAGGCAGACGCTTAACGACTGAGCCACCCAGGCGCCCCGGTATTTCTTTTTAATATTTTAGTCACATTGGCTGTGTACCACTTTATATTGCCTTTCCTTGATGAAAAATTGCATCTATGTGTTCATTAGTCATTTTGATATCTTTTTTGTGTGTGTGAAGGTTGCATTCTGATTTTTGTCTATCTTAAAAGTTGGTTGACTATATTTAGTTATTTACCTTTATGAGTTTTTTGTATATTTCTATATACATTCTGGATACACGCAACACACACATATTAAAGTTAAAGGATTTGCTTTACGAGATACCAAGATTTAGTTTAAGTCTGTAGTGATTGAAGCAAAAGGGCAGAGAGGATTAAACAGAGTACGATAGAATAAGGAGTCTTAAAACAATCTCACATGTACACAGGTATCTGATATATATAGCAACGGTACCACTGCAGTGCAGGAAGGAGAGGATGACATTTTCTTTTTCTTTTTCTTTTTTTAAGATTTTATTTATTTATTTATTTGACAGAGAGAGAGACAGCGAGAGAGGGAATACGAGCAGGCGGAATAGGAGAGGGAGAAGCAGGGGGAGTGGGAGAGGGAGAAGCAGGCTTCCCGCTGATCAGGGAGCCTTATGTGGGTCTCAATCCCAGGACCCTGGGATCATGACCCGAGCCGAAGATGGACGCTTAATGACTGAGCCACCCAGGTGCCCCAAGGATGACATTTTCACTAAAAAATGCTGGATAACTGGATAAGCCAAATAGACTTCTGGGTATCAGTATAAAAGAAGAAAATTTCCTCAATCTCTTCCTCACATCATACACAATAATAAACTCTAAATAAATTGTAGGACTATGTTGAAACACTGAAATAATAAAGCTTTTAAAAGAACACAAAATAGGGGTGCCTGGGTGGCTCAGTCGGTTTAGCGTCTGCCTTTGGTTCAGGTCCTGATCCCAGAGTCCTGGGATCAAGCCCTGTGTTGGGCTCCCTGCTCAGCAGAGAGCCTGCTTCTTCCTCTCCCTCTCCCCCTCTGTCCACTTGTGTATGTGCTCCCTCTCTCTCTCTCTCTTGCTCACTCTCTCTCAAATAAATAAATAAAATCTTAAAAAAAACACACAAGATAATACTTTAATGACATTTGTACAGTCAAAACACAAGGCATACAGGAAATGGGGATTGAATATCAACATTTTTATTGATGCATGTTTACTTTTATCTGAGTTTATTGCTAATTTGTGATAGTGTTATGCAAATTATGTAAATTATTGAACCCATTGTTAATAGATAATAAAGCCAGATGTTTAAAAATTTATAATTTGTAATAGAGTCTAACATGAAAAGTTAGAGTCCCTTCTACCCTTTGCCCTCACTCACCCAGTTAACCTTCCTAGAAGTAATCATCACTACCCTTTTCTTGGGTTTCTTTCAGAGATATAAGGGGAACTCTAGATCTTTACCTCATTTTTGTTTCACTGTCTACTTAGAGCATAGTTTCCATCCAGAGTACAACACCAGGTGTTAAATAATTTAAATTACATAGAGATATTTGGACCTCCTCTCCATTAGTATTATGAATACAAAATTATTGTTCTCTTCTTTCAGCTAATGACTTCATTGCAAGTCCAAGTATCTCCACTTTTAATCATGGTGATACTATACTGCATTTAGATCTGAAGGTTTGGGGAAGAGAAATAAGACCCCAGGACAATGAGGTTCCCTCAAGGTGACAATTTGTGAAAAATTATACATAAATACTTCCAGAATTCACAGTTCCTGACACAGGTTCTTAAGCTTTTTTGTTTTGTTTTGTTTTTGTTTTGTTTTGTTTTAAGATTTTATTTATTTATTTCAGAGAGAGAGAGAGCAGTAGAGGAGCAGAGGGAGAGGGACAAACAGACTCCACGCTGAACGCAGAGCCTGAGGTGGGGGGGCTCGATTCCACAACCCTGAGATCATGACCTGAACCGAAATCAAGAGTCAGACACTCAACTGACTGAGCCACCCAGATGCCACATAGGCCCTTAAGTTTTGCACTTGCTAGTGGAGGGGTACCCTGTCATTCAAAAGTGTTATTTCATCAAATACTGTGTGAACACATGCCACTAGCGTTATACTTGATGTCAAAATAGATGGATATAAAGAATCTTCTAGTTTATAAAAACGTCATAGTGAGTGGTATAGACAAATCTGAAAGCTTATACTAGAAGCTATATTTAATTTAGAAGAGAATATAAAGAAAGTGCAGGAAAGAAGCTACGGGGGCTGCTTGGCCCGGCGCTGGCGGGGGGGCCCCCGGCGCGCTCGCAGGGTGCAGGCCCAGGCTCTCGGCTGCGGGGCTCCGTGAGTGCGGGCGGGCGGCCCAGGCGCGGCGCCGCCGCGGTGGACGTGACCTTGGAGGGGCCAGGGGAGCCCGGGGCGCGGTGGGGGGAGCTTTGGCGCCCCCGCCAGGCCCAGGCGCGGTCCCGCGGCATCCC